>NC_053401.1:14557690-14857690 GCF_016859285.1 Xiphias gladius | reverse complement strand
GTTTCTTTAGATTTCAAATATCTTTCCTTTTATTAAGAATAGTGTCATATAAATTTGTTTTGTTATTAATTCTGTTAGAGTTAGTATAACTGATTTCCTGACATGTTTCAGAAACCTTGCATCAGACCTAATGAAGTTATGTGGTGAATCCAGACCAAGAAGTAAGGTACTGTACTGTGCATGACAATCCCTTTCTTTGTAGACTAGTATTTGTCCAGGTTAAAGCAACAGTATAAGTTAAAAATGAATGTCTTTCATTACACAGTTTACTTCTTATAAAGACAACTTTTTTCCACAGTAGTTATTTTTAGGGTTTGGAATAATTTTTAACCGGCCCATTGAATTGTGAGTCAGCTGATTATTGAGCCAAACACTTCTGGTTCCTCAGGCTCGCAGGCGGACCACCACCCAGATGGAGCTGCTTTATGCCAGCAGTGGGGATTTATCCTGTGAATCCCCCACGGGAGACTTCTCGGCCCCAGTGCTGCCCCTCTCAGAACGCCTGGAAGGGCAGGTAGACCTGCAGGGTCACGGTGTTGGTCAAACCCCTGAACGCACGCAAACTGTTTCCCCATCTGCACAGTGTGCCAGGCCAGCTGGAATGTAAGTTTTAAAGGCAGCTTTTCTCTGCAGTAGATAAATATCTGAAGAGCTCTGTGCTGAAATGTTTAATATTTATTTCATTTGAGGGGATTATTGTCGCAAGTTCATCAGTTAGTACAGTAGCTCTATAATATTGAAGAATGTTGGTAGAAAGGCAGTGGGTGATCAGGAAGATTCAGTCCATACTTCAACCCTGCCAAAGTACCGTTGAGCAAATTCCTATATTTATCATAAAACATTGGCACCACAAAAAACAGGACTCAAAAGCACGACTCAGATAACGTTCAGGGTTTGAAAAAATCAGCTTCTTTACTAAAGAACAGGACAGTACACAGGAGCGCAGATAGAACATGCAAACAATTCCAAAGGGACTGGGCAAAAGACGTGGTCAAGACTAGGCAAACTAACAAAAACCACGAACACTAACACAAAGAGATTTCTCAAGTGTTTGTCACAAGGAACAAAGATGAACTTGCACAGAGAGAAGGGGACCTAGGGACTAAATACACTGGGAGAGGGGGAGACAATTGGATAAATGTGCACCAAATTAGGGCGAAGCCAACAATCACAAAGCTGAGAAACACAGGAGGGCAGGAAGTTTGAATCTGAAATGAGAAGGGGCATTAATGACATCATAATAAAACAGGAGGTAGTACACAAGGCAAAGGACAGAGGACTCTCCTTGGCTGGTTTAATGCAGATAACGTGAAATGTGGGATGGATCCTCCAGGATCTGTGGCGTTTAAGATGAACAGCCACTGGACTGATAACTTTAGAGATAGTAAAAAGGTCCCACAAAACGAGAAGTTAACTTACTCTACACCACTCGAAGAGGGAGATCCTGGGCAGCCAACCAAACCCTCTGTCCTGGTTGGTATGAAGGAGCAGCAGATCATCTATGACCTGCCGACCTCTTTTACCAGGTGAGGTTTTGAAGAGCTGTCGGCAAGTGTGTCTCCAAATGCTGCAGCAACGGTGGATGAGGACTTGGGCTGAGGGGACTCCAACTTTGGTCTCCAAATCAGGAAACAGACGTAGCTGGTCGCCATAAGCAAACTGAAAGGGAGAGAGACCAGAAGCAGAGCAGGGTAATGTGTTGTGCGCATATTCAGACCGAATGAGGTGTTGCTTCAGGATGAGGGATTGTGGGAGGTTAGGCAGCAAAGACAGGTTTCCAGCTCCTTCATTCTTTCTGTTTGCCCGTTGTATAGGGGATGGTATCTGGAAGAGAGGCTAACCGTGACCCTAAGCAGAGAACAGAATGCCTTCCAAAATAGAGAAATGAATTGGGGCCCCCTGACACAATGTCTCTAAGAAATCCATGCAAACGGAAAACATTGGAAAGAATGACCTCGGCTGTTTCTTTGGCTGAAGGTAGTTGAGGCAAAGGAATGAAATGCAACATTTTAGAGAATCGATCTACCACTGTGCGGATTGTGGTGTTACCTTCAGATAATGGTAGACCAGTGATGAAGTCCAGTGTTGAGGGGTTTTGTTCTTGGACCCCACCAGCCAGTCTGCCACATATTCTCTGACCTCTTTTTCCAAGGATGGCCACCAAAAGCATTGCTTAGTGACAAAGATGGTACGCTTTATCCCAGGATGACAGGCGAAGAGGGAGCCTTGTGGATCACCTGAGAGCGAAGAGGGTCAGGGACAAACAACCAGTTCGGATGAAAACTCTCAGGAGCATTATAATTAGCCTGCCTAACTCTTCTATGCCCGGTGTAACTGCCAAAACACCCCACAGGAAGAAGGAAAATATTAGGGGAGTCAGAGTCAAATTGGCGGGACAGAGCATCAGGTTTTATTATTTTTGGAGCCTGGACGGTAGGATAGAGTAAAGTTAAATCTGTTGAAAAAGAGGGCCCACCTCGCTTGACTGGATTTTAGCCTCTTAACAATCAGGATGTACTCGGACATGGGCATCGGAGTTGTCCTGTCTCAATGCTCCCCACAGGATAATAAACTGCATCCCTGTGTAGGAAATATTCTTTTGCAGAAAGAAATTAGGATGTGGGGAACAGGGAGCTGTTGGCTGTCAAGGTGGCACTGGAGGAGTGGAGACATTGGTTGGCGGGAGCAAAGCAGCTATACCAGTTCTGGACCATTAGGGAGAGTGAGGATGGAAGCATTGGAGAAATTTGTCTTTAGCTAATGGAAGGCTTATACTGTGTGGGGGAACCACTGAAACTGGATGAGAGGGTGTTAGAGCATGCAAAGTGGCAGCAACAGTACTGAAATTTCTTATGAAAAGAAGCATTGGAGCTGCTTCCTACTGGTGGAGGTCAGCCAGTCAGCCACAGCACTGACCTTAGCTGGGTCCATCTGGATACAGTTCTGAAATGAAATTGATGGGACATGAAACTTGCATTTTTCCACCTTGACAAAGAGCTGGTGATTTAGGAGGCATTGCCGAACCTGACAGACATGCTGTGTTTGGGTTTGTTCATCTGGAGAGAAGATGAGGAGACAAACTGGTTGAGCATATCATAGCATAACTAAAACCTGAAAAATAGATGGGGCACTAGTTAGTCCAGAAGGCATCATGAGATAGTCATAGTGTCCTAGGGTGTAGGCATTCCTAAGAACTAACTTAGAAAAAAACTTGCAACCATTCAAAGGCAGAGGATATTAAAGGGAGGGGGTAATGGTGATGTCGTTGAGTCCAACGACATGTAATCGGCAGAAGGAGACATGACATATTATTGTACCAAAGTACGAAATGGCTCCTGACAATTTTACTGTCTGTAGATCTGCACCCAGGTCACCTACAGGGGCCGAGAAGAGGCAACTAGACCGCTTGCCCCACAACCGAAGGAAGATGCAAGACAAAGGACTCACAGCAATACACATCACAGCACCTACACACACACTTCCTGTTAACACAGCAGAAGACAAAACTAAAGGCAGTGACTACAAAACACTGTAAGTGAAAAGTACCGGTTAAAAAGTACCATTAATCAACACAACAACTCTTTATTATTATTATTCTATTATCCACGCCTGTGGCATGATGGCAACTCAGTATAGACTGAAATATCTTGACAAGTACTTGATGGATTGCCATGCAATTTCGTGGAGATATCCCTAATGACTTTGGTAACTTTTTCTCTAGCACCACCATGAGTTTGACATTTGTGCTTTGGATTGAAATATCTTGACAACTTTTTGATGGACTGCCATGAAATTTAGTTCATGTCCCTCTCCGGATAACTTCTAATAACTTTGGTGATACCCTCACTTTTCATCCCAATTTTGAATCAATGATTTCAATTCAAAGATTTTTCGGTAAATCGGTTTAAATACCTGCTAAAACTAATGCCATGCCCATCAGTCTCAGCTGTGCTTTATGTTAAGTACATTATCCCTGCTTAAAATCAGCTTGTTAGCACTATCATTGTGAGCATTATGTTAGCATAGTGACATTAGCATTCAGCTCAAAGTACAGCCTCACAGAGCTGCTTGTGTTGTTTCCTTAAATTCAAGTTCTCACCTGTGTTTTTTACTGTTTCAACACAGTCTTTGATGTTATCTTGTTTTATTTTGTCAGGTTTGAGGAGTCACCTGTGTTTGAAGGCCAAAGGTAATCCAATTCTTTTTATTCATTTTTATTAAATGTCAATCTTTTTAATTAAGAACTCTTTTGGGCTACTTCTCTTTAAATATAAAATTAAATGTAGTGTAGTTTTTTATGTACTGTAGTAACTCAGTAACTCTACAAAACTTATCAGCGGCTGATAAATGACTACTCAGTGGGAGCTTTACAGTTTTTATTGTATCATGTGTACTGCAGAGGCGTGATCAACCCTGTGACGGTACCTAAGACCAGCCGGGGGGCCAAACTTCAGTGTGTCTACGTAGCTGAGGGGCACACCAAGCCTGTTCTCTGTGTGGATGCCACTGATGATCTTCTCTTCACAGGATCCAAAGGTTAAAAAAAAATTATTTACAACTGAGAAAACATTATTGCTCTCTGTTAAAACACTACCCCTAAAAGAATTTCTCCTCAAACTGAATGATCGGCCCTCATAAAAAAAAAATTTCAGTCTATTCTCTAATTTGATTTTTTTGTCTGTGTGTGTGTATATTTTCAGACCGTACATGTAAAGTCTGGAACTTAGTGACGGGTCAAGAGATAATGTCTCTAGCAGATCATCCCAGTAGTGTTGTCTCAGTCAGGTAATAGTATATACCAAAATTATAACTTAATTAGCAGTCATTTTAAAATGTAATATTACTGTATGTACTGTAATGTACTTTTAATAAATTATTTTATCTCTTTGCCTTATTTTTCTCGTTATATTTCAGGTACACTTCTAGTCTCGTCTTCACCGTTTCCACTGCTTACATCAAAGTCTGGGACATACGAGATTCTGCCAAGTGTATAAGAACGCTTATGTAAGTGCAACAACCCTACTTCCAACATCTATGTAGCTTAACCTCATGTATATTTAGTGCCTCTAATGGGAATCTATTAGACATTTCTATGTATGTCAGGTCATCAGGCCAGGTGGGTTCAGGGGACACCTGCTCCTCTGTCAAGAGTTTATCCATCCCACCAGGAGAAAGTCAGATCAACCGGATCGCTCTTAACCCCTCTGGCTCCTTCCTTTATGCTGCTGCTGGTAATGCTGTGCGCATGTGGGACCTCCGCAAGTAAGTTTAAACACAGATTAGAGTTTTGGCTGTACAAACCATTTCTGAGAGGCAGACGGAACAGGATGAATCTAATTTTCTGACATTTCTTTCTTTAGGTTTGTGTCTACAGGGAAGCTGACTGGCCATTCGGGCCCTGTCATGTGTCTGACTGTTGAAAGGTTAGGTAATGGACAGGATGTTGTCCTCACTGGCTCCAAAAACCATCATATTAAAGTAAGAGACAAACACACACAACTGTATATTCATTCCCATTCCTATGTATGCATTAACTGCACTATGTATCGTGGGTATATGTGTTTGTTTTTACAGATGTTTGAGGTGGTAGAAGGTGCTCAGGGTAGTATCAGCTCCAGCCATACGTTTGAGCCTGCTCATCAGGATGGTGTGGAGTGCCTGGCCATGTATGGAGACGTTTTCTACAGCGGCTCCAGGGACTATTACATCAAAAAGTGGGATTTAGCCAGTAAACAACTGCTACAGGTAGGCTAATACATAGCTTTGGGGATCCACTCTCATTCAAGCTTGCCCAGATTTCTAAATTTTATATAAGCTGACAAAAAACTCAAAGTTTTACAAAGTAAAATCTGTTTTAACTGACTGTCAGTTGCTGTGTCTTCTAGCAGTCGGCCAGTGCTCAGGCAGACTGGGTTAGTGCTCTGGGCGTGGTGCCAGGCTCCCCAGTTCTGCTCAGCGGATGCAGAGGAGGGCTGCTGTGCCTTTGGCACGCCAGCTCGCTAGCATCCCTCGGTGTGGTCCGGGGGCATGACAGTCCCATTAATGGCCTGGCCACTAACAGCAGCCAACTGTTCACTGCCTCAGAGTGAGTCACAGAACATGCTAATTTGAATTTATATGCTTTTTTTAACTACTGTCAAGTCTGTAATGATGCTGTACTATGTTCCTAGCAAACATACTAAATCTCAGAATGAAAAACATGATTTTGAAGCCAGCACGGATTATTATGACTTGTTTTTGGTGAACTTTTTCCTGTTTGTTTTTTTTTTACAGTGACCGCACAGTGAAAATTTGGGAAGCTAAAGGATCTCTGGAGGAAGGAGTCCACTGACATCTGATTCTTGATAATAACAGAGCGGATTTAGATGCAAGCATTGTCTACTGGCCTTCAACCAATCGAAATGAATCTGGCAAACTGTGGATGGGAGCCCAAAGTGGATCAAGGGCCTGGACGTATGGGCCACAGACCTTCAACAGCACTGATCTTTTACTGATTTACTGATATATTGGGTCAAGATGGATCACCACAAAGCGGAGCCTCCCAAGTCTCCAGTAGAGCTCCAAGGACCACATAACAGCTGCAGTGAACAGCACCTTCATAACTGTGACAGAACATAATAAAATGAAAGTAAAAATTTAGATTTATGGATCTGTGTTAATTGATCCAGGAGTCTATAGTGGAGCATATAGTGAATTTTGCCAAAGCTGCTGAGAAAAAAAAAAACAGCTTTTGGCAATGGTTTGCTTCCTCACACCAACTGTTGTCCATCAAAACATAGTCTGCTGAAAAAGTCTGTGTACCAAGACAAGCATTTCCAAGACCTTCGAATCATTTGTTCACCAGCAATGTGAGTCTTTCCTGTGTGTTCACATGTTGTGTCTTCCTGTCATTGCTCTCAAATCAGGTATGTACGTGTATGTGTGTAACCAAGGACCAAATAACTACTGCGTATGGACTTGTTTCTTCAGCTGTTACTGCCAAACCTTCCATTTGAACAAAAGAGGCCTCTAAATAAATGTACAAATTTTTCTACTTCAAATTTCTGGATTTTTTTCCCCAGTGTTCATTAAATGAGTAGCATGGTTGAACAATATTCCTACATACTACCATGCAAAAGCAGAGTACAGTAACTACAGAAAAGTATACATACAAACATACATACATTTTCAAGAAAAACATTTACACACCCTACAGTTAAACATGTTAAAACCCAAGCAGAATAGCTGTTACATCCTGATTAAGCTGTGTTTAAAAGCATTTCCCCAGCTTGTTTCCGACTGAGGTACATGCTGTTTTCCTTTTTGTTTTAAGCGGTCAGCTAGGTTTCTGGCTTCAGTATTCTCTGATTGATTTACAGTTTGTTTGTTTTGACAGTTTGTACCCTTAAGTGGTGTTTTACTTTCCTGTGCTTTCTTGTCAACACGCTCCCCTCTGGCTTCTCTGACCTGCATCTCTTAGGAATCTAGCGCACATCTTCTCACTTTCAAGATTTCAGTTCTTCAAATGAAAAGGTTATCCACTGAGTAGTTACTTTCTGTAACCTTTAGTAGCTGTGCAACAGTTTTAAAAGTGAGTACAGCTCTGGCAGCAAGTGCATTTGGAAAAGTTTTGCTAGAGCCATATGAAACATACGTAGTTTAACAGTTAAATGAGACTCTGATGAGAGGCTGGTTCTAATCAGAATGTGAATGTAAATCATTCATGTTGATTCAATCAAGCACCTTGTAATTCCTTAACCATGGAACATGACATAGGTATTTTGTGAATGCATCTGTTCCTGAAAGATGTGTTTGCATGTTTTTTTTCACTCCAAATAATGTGATTAATTCTCATTCCATTCTTCATGTACAGTGCTGTTCATTTTGCTGTCTTACTGTCTGTAAACTGCACACATGCTACAGCTGAGCCTTTCAAAACATCAGTCTTTCGAACTGAGTGTAAAAAGCTACTATTTATTTATTTTTTCTAATGTAATGCTTCTGGTATCTAAGCATCATAGACAATGGACTGCACAGAATTTATGGAATGGATTTCTCCATAATCAGAGGTGTTTAGTCAGTGCCTGTTATAAATCCTAAACTGTAGGTATTGACTGTAGAATCACTACCTGATAAATGTGGACTATCCCTCATTAAAATGTTCAGGTAACCAATTTATCATCATAACTATCATTAATTTCTTTGAAATTTATTGGAAGTACATTTGATGCTCTGGTTTGGATATTGCAGGTAGACACTGTTAGCAATGTTTAAGTCAGTTAGACAAAAATTATTGCACTGAAAAATCACGTTTTGCAACTTTAAAGTTTCCCATCTGATTCATAGCATAGTTTACACAAGAGTGAAATAATGTTACAGAAAATGGTTTTCAGTCCCATTGGCTCGCAGTTTAACTGCGAAAAAAATTATGCCAAAAAGAAACATTGGTCATTAAATACTCCTAATTCATAAGGTATCTTAATGATCCTTCTAAATGTAGTAGCATCTTATTTTGAAATTTGTAAATCTACACTCATGTGTAAATACAATTGTTGTTTTTTTCCCTGCTGATTTTGTTGTGTACAAATTCAAGTGATTAAAATATCAGCTGCAGTGTGAAAATAGATTTTAAAATAAACTGGTTTTACAAGTCTTTTTTTTTTTTTTTTTTTTTTTTTTAACCATGTATTAATGGGTTATGACCACATGGTGGTAGTACTGTATAATGACTCATGATGTACTGGATAAGTAATCATATTGGATCTGAGATTTTGGGAACTTCTGTAGTGAGCATTGTGTTTCTCTGGCATTTGTTCGGTACACACATCTGCTTTGAGAGAAAAGGACACAAAGTTCAAATTTTGAATGGTACCCTTGAATTTAGTTAATCATTTCCAGTTAAATTCCAGGCAATACCGACATCCACACCCCTTGAATACTGAATGAAAATGACAAAAATTTAAATGAAGCAGCTTAATCAATGATATGGTTAATGAAAATAGTTCATGTCATTCTGTTTTACCTCCTCTTATGAATATCAATAATTATGACTATAATTTTAATCTGTAAAATTTTTGCTTGGCACTCAATCTCTCCCCACATCTAATACCTGTCTCATAAAGTGGGGAATAGGGGAGTATCCTCTACACACATTACACATTATCGTATCTCACAAGAATTTACATAATCTCTGGTTATCTGTAGCTTGCTTTATTCCTCTTTAATTATACCTGCAGGCAGTAATATTGTGTCCTATGAGTTACTCCAGAGTAGGAGACACAGATGGAGAGAGGTGAAAGAGAGTTAGAAATTCCACCTGAAGACACAAATTACTGTGAACAGTGATGGAAGGATCAATATTTAATGTTCAGCTGTACCGAGAGCAGCAGAGTGTTAATTGGCCTCGCAGGAGTAGATCATTGACTCATGGCTGCCTCACAATGCTTACGTGTGCTGCATTAAACTTCTATTCTATTGTACTTTATTCTATTCTAATAGGCACTTTCTGATGACATAACACATCGCCACAATGCATCTTTCAACCTAATTAACTCAACATAACTTTGTCACGGCCCTGGCCATGTCTGGTTTCTTCCTTGTATTTCCTGTGTTTCCCCCACTTCCCCATAATTTCTGTTTTGTTGCCTCGTTTGTCCTCTGTCTCCCTCTCTCCTTCTCTTTCAGCCACCTGCCTTTAATCAGCCTTCTCACCTGCCTCTCATCTAATCACCACGTCTGTTGCATTTAATTCCCAGTTCTTCAGCCACTCTTCACCAGAGTGTTGTTCTTCCCCGCTTCATCTCACTACCTCCATCAACTACCCTGCCCTTCCCAGCTCTCATCCCTGCATTTCTCTTGCTTGGGCAGAAAATAAGAAACAACACACATTGCTAAGTAAAGTTATGGTTATGTTTTGTTTCTTCTTCTTTTTATTCTTTTTCTTCTTCTTGGTGGGGCATACATGCCTTTGTATTAAGAAGCTGCAAGCATTAAAGGTATTGTACAGTATGATAACATTTTCTGATGTCGACAGTCATCTATCAGGTGATGAACTGATGTTCAGCAATGTCTCAATTGACTGTCTGCTGTATCTGAAGAGAGTAAAAGTCTACTTTTAAACCCTGGCCTTTTAACCTTTAGAGAAATACTCTGACATTTTGGCAAATATGCTTATTTGCTGTCTTGTCAAGAGTTCGATTAGAAGATTGCTAGCATTATCTTTACTCTAAATATAAAGCTTGAGCCAAAAGCTGATTAGCATAAAGACTGGAAGCAACAGGGAACAGCTAACCTGTTGACTTATTAACACACTGTATCTCTATAATCTGTACAAAAGCATAGATATAAAAATAAAAAGGTATGGTTTAAAGGAAGTTAACATGCTGAAACAATTTTACAGCAACTTCCAGCCTGATGTTGTCAGATAAGCAGGGAGTTACTCAAAAAATAGTTCCAGCATGTAACGCCCCGTGAAACAAGTTGTTTAAATTTGTTTTTTCTACATTAAACTGCTGGTTAGCTTAGTTTAGCTACTATATACTAGCATTGCTGGCTGTAGCTTCATATTTAACACACAGACATGGGACTGCTATCAACCTTCTCATCTAACTCTTGGCAAGGAATCGGATGACTGTATTTCCTTAAATATTCAGCTATTACTTCATCATGACTATTTGTTGTATTTGTTAACCCAAGACTAAAGACTAACTAGTTTTCATATCATTGATTATTACCAGAAACTCCAGAGGGTCACTTTAAAGGATGTATGGCCAACCTTGTATGGGCCAGTCTGTTTTCTATCAAACTATCAGTGCCCACAGTCATCTATTTGTTCCCTTTTACTGTGCAGGCTAATAACAAGGCCAGTAACTGGGTCATAGAAATCTTATTCTGAAAATACGTTCTTGGAAAACACCTGCATGTTGCCCAGAAAAGAGCTTTCATACTTGATCACCAAGTCTCTCTCCTACAAGCATCCTCAGGATGTTTGTGGTGAGTGGGGGCCCCACCAGATGCTCTTGTTTCACAGCTGAATCTGTCTGAATAATGTGATTCGTACAACTGCAGGTGCTTTTTATTTTTCTTTATTGAAATATTAAAATCATTACAGGTTGATTTCTATATGGAATTGCCTGGGATGAGATTTAGCCGTGTGTGCGTGTCTTGCTCTCCTTGGTATTTGGGCCAAGAGACTACATGAAAACAAGGACAGAAATGCGTGTGTGTGTGTGTGTGTGTGTGTGTGTGTGTGTGTGTGTGTGTGTGTGTGTGTGTGTGTGTGTGTGTGTGTGTGTGTGTGTGTGTGTGTGTGTGTGTGTGTGTGTGTGTGTGTATAATGATGTACTGCAAGTTTTTTTTTTTTTTAAACTGTGCATTTCACTGGTTTTATCTGTGGATTAAATTATTAAATAAATATGAGCATGATTAGCAGCAACACTGTTTTGTTTTCTGACATTCAGCAAGCTATTTGCCATGTTGTTGAGATAGAAACAAAGAGGGAAGAGATATGGTGTGGGGGGGGGGGCGGACCAAGACAGCCAAATGATAGTTAGATGTTTTTTCTGAGTGGCAGTGAGGCTCGGGAGGACAGGGTCAATATTCACCACCCCAGCATCTGCAGAGTGAATCCTCCAGCTAAAAATACCAGCGCTGCTGCTATATGACCAGAACTAATTATCCTTTTTACTGCTACTTGCTCTTTTAGTGTGGCTAAAGAAATCCACCTTTTCTCCTCTCAATGGATCTGAGTTGTCAACCAAAACTGACTGGGAAGAACAACTTTTTTAAGATGCCGGTAAAAGCGTTTTAGCATGAAATTGGAGGGCAGTGCCTTTGAAGACATTACATCTGTATTTTATTTACTGAATCGGTTTGAGTTTTTGTCTCAGAGAGAGAAGCATGAAGAGGTGGAGATTAACAAAAACTAAGGCAAACACCAAGCAAGAGATGAGGATGATGATGGTAATGATGATGATTGTGTGTGTGTGTGTGTGTGTATTTGTACTTCTAGCTATGTGGGACCAGTTTGAGTTTTAGACCTTGGGAGTGAGGACATTTTGGGCAGTCCTCAAAACGTGTGTGTGAGAGGGGAGGGGGCTGACAGAGGGAGATAAAAACTGACAGTAACACCCATAGTGAGCAGGTCTAGTGTGTGTGCTCTGGTATTTCCATTTACATTTGACTGAGGAAAGCTCTTTACATTCAATCATCTGATGTAGATCTCTCCATATAAGTGCAGGTCAGTATCAGTTGTGAGTCTGGTGGCTGAGTGTCAGTGACTATTAAACCAAGAAGTTGAACCCTGTGTAGTGGAGAGTAAATGAGCAGATTAGAGTTCATAACTACATGGGACTTCAACACTCGGGCAACAGGACATTTAGGCATGGCTGAACTGAAAGAGAAAGATAGGGCATTTTATGCAATTTACTGTAATATTTACTGTATTCATTCCAATTCAGATATGGCTTAATATTCTAAACTAACTGATGTATCAGGTAGGTAGTTCTAGCAAAAATGTGTAACGGGTCTTTTGAATGGTGGGTTCGGTCCAACTATTGGGTGGATTGCCATTAAATTTGGTAAGGACATTCATGGTTCCCAGAGGATGAATACCACTGATGTTGGTGAGTCCCTAACTTTACCTCTAGCACCAATAGCAGGTACGAATTTTCGCTTATGCAGTGAAATATCCTAACATCTATGCGACGGATTGGAGCAACATTTTGTACAGCAGTTCATGGTTTCCAGATGATGAATCCTATTGTCTCTAGCGCCACCATGAGGTTGACATTTGTAGTTTCAAGTAAAATGTGTCAAAAAATATTTGATACAGACATTCCTACTCCATTCAGGAAAAATTTTAATAACTTTCGTGATCCCTTAAATTTTTTGTCTAGTACGAACATCTGGTCAAAATTTACATTGTTAAATACCTTGCTTTCTAACCAAATATCTCCAAAACTAATGACATTCCCATCAGCCTCAGCTGTACTTTGTGTTTAGTGCTTATTAGCTAATGTTAGCATGCTAATATGCTAAACTAAGATATTAGCATTTTGCTCAAAGCACCACTGAGCCACAGTAGAGCTTCAAAAAGCTGCCAGCGTGGCTTCATAAACTGTAGACTCTGTTCTCTACTGCACATAAGTGACACATTTCACACCATGTTGGTCATGTTGTGTCTAAATCAATCATATGCCCAGTATTCACTGCTTAGTTGGTGCACTTTCCAAATTTGCAGTAGTTGATTCAAATAAACAACATGCTTTTCCCCTACCTCCCACAACAACCCTTAGATGAGTCAATACTGGCTTTTTTTAAATAATAGATACATGAGATTGCTATCGTGGTTGTGTGTAATAATTATGCAGCAGTGTCCATTATATTTGCCCCTTTTTGTGTACGAATCCATCCACCCCAGCCTGCCATATGGACATGGGTTTGGTGGCATGATGTTTGCCTGGAGGAGCCGTAATGGTTTTTGCCAACATGCCACACATCCAGCTCAGGGTGTGTCGGTGCATTTGTGTCTATCTGTGTGTAAGACTGCTATATTTAGAGACTTGTTTGGCCACTAAAACACACTTAGTAATACTGAGAGAGTCATTTTAAGATCCTATTACTCTATTATCTAAACACAATGTTTACACTCACATAAGCACACCTTTTTGCAGCATATAGCAAAAGTGAATGGGCACTTTCTTTTTCACCTGCAGGGCAGTGTGGGATAATTGTGATATAGTGATGTGACATTTATTTATAAGTCATGTAAGGAGATGGAGTTACACATGTATTAAGGAGGAATGTGTTGTTTTTTCTCCGTATATACTTGAGTGCAAACACACATATCAAGGAACATGTTATCAGCTTTATTTCTCTTGATAGCACACACACATGCTTTCTGACAAGCTCTTACAAACACAGACACGTCAAGAGCTAAACAGTTAGATACACTGTAGGTCTCTTTTGGAAACACACACATTATCATACACATAATAACCTCATAATGTGACTCTCCTTCTTATCCCTTTACATTCATCATGCCGTCATGCTATTCTTTGCCATTGGGGCGGTCTCCCTTTTAGTTAATTAAATCAGAGAGAGAAGAGAGAGGAGAGAGAGAGAGAGAGAGAGAGAGAGAGTTATTTGTGTTTCCATACACACACTAATAATAATAATACTCATAATCCCACAGACTACTGAGACTGAAAAAAGAGTGTGGAAGAGGAACTGATGCGAATGGGAGTATTGAGGGGAAGGGAAATGTGTGCGTGTGTACACACACACACACACAGGAAAGACTTTCAATTAAAAATTTACTCTATTTTCTTGATGATTGTATCATTGTCATTACTTCCTTGGCTGTAAATCTGAAGCACTGAATTTAAATGAACTGAACAGAAGTCAACTGAACTGAATTTAAAGCCAAGAGACAGACAGAAAGAGGGGAAGGAGGTGGGAGGGTGGCATAAAGAAAGAGGGAAAGGGAGACGATAAAGAGAGATATACACACAGAGGAGGAGAAAGAGAGAAGTGACATCACATCTCCCAGCCTCTCCCTCTGGCACCTTTGCTCCACTTCTCGCAGAGGAGGCGCGCACACAGTTTCTCGCTCTCCACCTACGTCGCTCACATAGAAGGGGTGGACCGAACTGAAAAGGGAAAAAGGAAAAGCCTTGCAATTTTTGACAGGATGACCAACATTTTCTTAAACATGGCGTCGATAGGTGACTTCGACCCCCTCAGCGCGTCTATTCCTGCCACCAAAGTTGAAATCACGGTGTCCTGCAGGTAGGAGACTATGTCTGTTTAACCGGGTTTTAGTCTAACAGGGTTACGGGAAGAAAAACACCGAACTATGAACGCAGCTTTCAACTCTATTCAAGTTTCTGTTTACTACTAGTACTTAAAGTTTATATCGGCTAAAACACCGAGAAATTCCTGAAAATGTCCCATTTTCGCTTTTTATGGCGAGTAAACGTAACATTGTCTCAGTGTTACTGTACGTTACAGACAATTAGTAGACAGATGTGATACCAGTTTGTCACTTTTAATACACTTAAATCAAGTTAAAAGGAGCCATAATAACTGAATGATAACATAAACGAATGACTGTTACTGCAAAAATTGTACCCAACATATGTATACTGTATTAATAACGTCAAAATCCAGGGAGGTCAGCACAAACTCGTTTTCGAGTATTCACAAGCTTACTTTTTTTATACTAGCTACACGGGCACGTTTAAAGTGATGCGTACATACATATTAAGGGTCATGGGGCTATTACAAACATACTACCAGATGTACAGTCACACATGAAGACCACACACAGGCATAATATGGCGATACCATATGGAATATAATGGAATATAATACAGGAATATAATACAGAAGGATAAGGTAGCCTATAAACTATTTTGATATCAAAGGCACTGTTTAAAGAGTTGTATTCCCGCCATTGTGTCTGTAAAGTGGACGAGGATGCTAATGAGTTATTACTAATTATTTATACATTTCCTAGCTGTGTTGCCCTGCCTAAGAGTTGTTTTACTGTTGACAGTGCAGTATTTGACAATTGACAGTGATGTTGTTGCTATCGGTCACCTGTCAAAAGAGGCCATCATTTGGCGTATCAAATGCATACAGACGTTTTAAAACCATTACAAGGAGTTGTGGTATGTTAGCATGCAAATATGTGCGTATTATCTGACGTGACGGAAACAGACAGGGAAAGCAGTGAACAAGGCTGGGGTGTATTTAATCCCTTTTGAAGGGGGTCTTTCTCTCTCATTCAAGGAGGATTTTCCTCTCTACTTATGAGCAGGCAGAGAAATGCAGAGAATGTGTTTTATTTCTGTCAGACTGGTGACCCACAGTGAGCTACAGGCTGTATGCTTCACAGGTCAGCCACATGTTTTGAGGAGCCCCCAGTAAGGGATTATATTTAAATGTGTAGCCTCCATCGAACGAATTAGGTCACATTTTACATGGGCTGTCAGTGTTGTCTTTTACCATGATGAGGTTCCTTAATACACCGGTACATGTTTAGAATAGAGAGATGAAATACATACAAAGAAAAACGTTTTGAAAACAAAAGTGTTTTCTCATAAACACTTCAGAGTGTAACAGTAGAATGTCACACCCCTGAAGCTGCAATGTCATTGTAAAATAGGTTAAAAGTGATATCATCAGCAGTGTTACATCTCTATAGACTTTTAAAAAAATGTACTGTTTAAATGCTCAAATGAGCTGGGAATGGGTGGCATTCAATAGGACGCAGTGTATGGGTGTTCCTCTATATTGATAAATGAACTTCTATTGGACATTTTGCAATGTGCTTCTATATCGGATGATATTTAAATCTGTCATGCCTGCAGTTATTCAAATGTTGAACAGAAATAGGTTATGTTGATGCTGTGTTCCTTTTGGTAGTTTCCCATGCTGTCAGTGCATTGTTTGTGGTGTTGGTTGGGTTTTCTTGATGCAAGCATTATATCCCAAATGCTACTGGTCAGATTATTATTATTATTATAATAGTGTTAAAAATGTTGTCCCTTACACCTTAACTGGAATTGACTTTAAACATGCAACATAAATCCATCAATCCTTTCAGTTTCCGTTCATGTCTTTCTGCTATGAAACTATGCCCCTAAATCAAATATAAGTCATATGATTTTGATTGAATTTTGACCCGTGAAACAGAACATGTTGGTACTGGTTTTTTGCCCTCATTCTGGTGCCATTTGAAGGATAAACTTTCTAACTTTTTGTGATGTTACTGGTACACTACTTGCCTTAGAGGAGTGGACAGAAACAGTCTCCTTCCTTGCCTGAGTCTCTCAGATACTGTGGTTACTGTATTTCCAGAAGATTTCAGTACCATCTCTCTATGAACATGTTTGGTAGAGTTTGCTAATGTCTGAGTCACCCAGCTCCTCAGCCCCCAGGGGGGAAGGTGTTTTGGTGTTTGCCCTCCCACCTCCAACCTGAGTGAGATTGGGAATGTCATGGTTACAGCTGGGTGTGTGTGCACTTACTGTATGCGTTTGTTTGAGCTTATAGCATATATGTTGTGTGTTTGTGTATGTGTCAGTGATCTTGAGGCAGTGTACAATATCACCATGGTTACTATTTTTTTTAAAGTTCCCCCCTGTGTGTTTTCGGGGAGGCGTTAAGAGTGAGAAAGTTAACTGAAGAGACAGTGGCTTTAGATTGCACAATATGAATGACTCGCACTTTGGATTATAAAATATGCAATGTGGCTGCAATGATTGTCACTGTCATTCACAACTTATCTAGCATGAACCAGAGAAGGAGTTTGAAAAAAAATAAATTAATCTTTAACAGGTCATGTAGTTGAGTCCGAAGTCTTATGTTTGAGTGTTATTTTTGGAAATGAGCACAAAAATCTGCAATGCTGAGTTAATTCGCTTATTTACAATGTAAATCAGCATTCTTGAAACTCTTTTGAGTGTGCATTATGGTTTTAAGATGTTGTCACCTGTTACGGGAGAAACTGTAACAGGCAATCAGCCAAAAAGTGATATATAATCATCTCTCGTTTCACTTGTTATTTGATATTCATACTAATTAAGCCTTTTTGAGACACTGAATGACTTATCACGATGGAGGCTTGTAGGAAAGACAGAAAAGAAGGCGAGAAAAGAAAAAGAGTACTAGAGCCTTTGAGTAGATTGTCTCATTCCAAGTAGCTCTCCTCACGTAATTATTGTATAGTAAGTGGTGACACAATTGTTGGAGAAATATTAACACATCCTCTTAGCCTGCATCTCCAGCCAATTCTGATAATTCTCTGATGCTATGGGAATATGAAATAAGAGCTTGGCTCAGACTCAGCAGTTAGCTGGAGATATTTTGCTGATTGATGAGAGAGTCTGAGGTATCAATACGCTACCAGCTCTGTCTACTGTGTAGCACAAAAGCACACATGCATAAACGTTTTCACACATACTGTATACTGTAGGGCTAAATACTGTAGATGAATGACTGTACTCACAAACCATTCCTCACCTACATTTAAACAGTCACAGAAGAATAAATTACTCCCTGATGCACTTTTGTATTATCACCTACAAATTTGAGCCAGGGGACATTACTGTGCTTAATGGCCTCAAGCCCAAAATTCCATCATGGTCATCGATCAGGCCAGCACACATGCTGTTACCTGTTATTTCACACTCACAAACACACACATACACACAAAACCAATGCTTCTAATATTTCAAATAAGTGACAGGCTTTTAAGATTCCTTAGTGTTTTGAGAAAGTTTGGCTTTTTAGCGCAAATAAATATTGAAAAGAAATATACAGTATATTGATGTGCAATGAGTCAAGATTGTTGAGTACAAAACATGCATATGAACATGTAAGGAATCAACAAAAATATTGTTTTGGTTGAAAACTAATTTATTGAATTGGCACTGGTATCAAAAAATGTTATCTAGTCTTTGGTGTCTTTTAATGAATATGCTTTCTACAGCTGAAATAATCAGTCAATTAATCAATTAGTCCATCGACAGTAAAATAATCGCCAACTGTTTTTGCAATCATGGCAAATGTTTGATGTTTCCAGCTTCCTAAAAATGATACTTTTCCTTTTCATTGTTTTGCATACTTTCAGACAAAAAAGCAATTGATTACATCACCTTGGGCTATTTGAAAGGCTGATGATCATTTTTCATTATTTTCTGTTGTTTTATAGCCCTAACTATCAATTGTCTAATTGAGAAAATAATAAGTGGATTCATTGCTAACTAAAATAAACATTAGTTGCAGCCCTATTACTTTCTGGTCAACTTGTCGCTGTTACAAAGATACCAAAAACATTTTGGTCCTAACACCTTTCCATGTTATGTGCCATATTTTTCTGAACCTGAAGTCAGATAAAAGAAATCAGAGTGGAAACGTTTGTATTTAAAGGAGGATTAAGTGCTCCATGCTGGACTATCTGCCTCTTTGTATTATGAGTTGCTGTTACCACTCACACACACAACCAAGCATGCTAATGTGTCACCACAATGGTGTTTCTGTGTTTTGTTAGTGTTTAGGGAATTGCTTCTTTTATTTTCCTTGTGTTTTTGCTACTAGCATGATAGAGACAGTGAGAAGTAACAAATGAACAAACAAGCTGACAGGCCTAGAAGAATGACCCTGAGAGAGATGCGAAAGGGACTGGTTTTTGAGTATGATCTAAACAGTTTTTTCCAGTGTCTTTCAGACTGCTTGACACATTTTTCCCCATCTCTCCCTCCTCACTCTGTTTCTTGCGATGCATCGCCGCACTGTCAACAAACATAAAAGTTAACAGTAATAACTCTCACTTTCTTTCTTCTGTCTACCTTCTCTCTGTGGTTGAGCAGTGGGAAGTATAAAAAAAGGCACCTCTTTCCAGTATTCAGTGTTGCCACACCATATTGGTTGTGGTTTAATTAAAAAATTGAAAGACAGGTGTTTTTTATGGTTAGGGTCAGCCAACCATGACACACACATGCAGGCTTCATCATGCATGTGTGTTCTTAAAACCTCTAGGTAAATATGTACCAGTATTGTCACGATACCAAACTATAACTTCGATAAAATACCTGCCTAAATATCTTGATACTGATACTAAAACAATACCACTTAAATATCAATTACTAAACAGAGTTTAATATGTTCAATAGATCTCCTTGATGGAGGTCTATGTTGTACTGAGAACATTTTCTAGTAAGAGAAATAATTTTTGACAAAAATGTACAAGCCATGATTACCATTACCAGAACTGATTAAGTATAAATTGATCATTTATAACTGGTGTTGTTGATCTGCATACTTGTGAATGCGTGATTTTTAGCAGGTTGCAAGTTACGGTAAAGTTAATGTTACCAGTATGAAAATTGTGTTTGCATATAGTGATGTTTGCCACGTTGGTAAGTTAGCTAAAAAGATCAAGCCAAATTAAACAGTTATAATTACCCTTAATTGCCTCATTAAAGTCTGATGGTGAAAAAAGTTTACTCGTCACAGAATAAGTCACACTCGTTTGACTTATATTTGAGGCCATGGTGTAATTATGTTATCTATCACATTTACTAAGATGTTGCTCTTTTTATTCTTTTAACAGGTTGGCATGTTTGTCGACCAGATGCTTTGCCAAGTTGGTACTATTAGCTCCCTCAGTCTACATAGGTTTAAAACATCTTTTACAGTCTGGTCTTGCGGTGTCATTGGGCTTGCCCTGATTGTCTGCTACGTAGGTGAAATGCTGGCATATTTCGCTTTGTGTGTCTGCTTTGTTGACAAGCCGTGGATGGTAAGCAAGAGCACTTGTATTTGCAGCCACGCCTTTCATTTTTTCGCTTTCATGGTGAGTGGAATCAGAGCACAGGGAGAGCAGAGAGGGGAAGCAAGGAGCAGAGTGCTGCACATACTCACTGCCCTGATGTCACACATCGGTGCAACAAAGAAAATATGGCTCTTATTAAAATACTGTCATTCTTAAAGTATCGGTACTAATAAAATGGGGTATAGTACTATTTTTAACGGCAAGGTATTGCCATACCGTTCTAGTATCAGATAAGTATAGATGACTGTTGCATCTGAGTGAATTTCAAGTCATATCATTTCTTATACAAATTGTTCCTGACTAATTTCAGTGAAGGCTGGTTTGAATGGAGGCCAAATTTGAAAACAAGGTCATACTTGTTCAGGCCTGAAGGGTGGGACATGGATTTACTCAAAAAAATGTGTCATCATATCAGCTTCACACTAGTATAAATATGAGTTCAAATACCCATTATGTAAGAGTAGTTTAGAGTAATATTTTAGGGCAACTTAAAGTGGATATTCTATAGTTTACCAAAGGACGTAGTCTAAAGTCAGTAAATGTTTCAGGCAGGGTCCACACCAAATCTGAATCTAACCTTTACCATATATCCATAACTTAAGCACTGCCTCAGGAAACAACAGGTGGTTCCACAGGTAAGAGTTCCTTCACCAGTGGAACCAACTTAAACTCTCCTGCTGAAGCTGGATTACTGTACATACAGTCTGCTGTTTGAATCAGTTGGCAGTAAGCAAGCGAGGTGATCATATGCTCATCATGCTGTTTAAGAGGTTGATTGTATTCTGTCTCCTAGTGGAAAACCTGGCCTTTGTCTAATTTTGAATGGGCTCATTGGGCAGCATGATTGTCAGTATGTGCTGGCAGGCACACACCGACAGTTTGAAGCTAGAAAAAAGAGTCCATTGGGAACAAATCATAGCATCAGTAACATCTCGTGCCTTCTCTGTTTCTTCCTTTTTCTAAGCACTGCTGTTGCCCATCAGCTGGTGTTACATTAACGCTGAACACAGCATGACCACAGGCACACGGATGAACCTGTTACATCAGTTTGAGATTTGCGTATGATCTCCTACTACCAGTTGCATTAGTTCCTCCAACTCCATATTTATATGCTTGATGTATTATCCATTTGGATTAAAAATTGGCTTTGAAAATCCAGCTACCTTCAAAGCTGGTCATCTAATCAGTGAATGTTTTACACCTGGGATGTCAGGTGAATGTGATTAACTATATATAAGGACAGAAAAGCAGCAGTGGTCTGGGACTAGACAACCAACATTAAGGTAAAATTGTGACATACTGTGGACTGTTTTTACGCCTGTCACCTTTGTAGCCATTTTTTTCACTTATCCGGCCTGACTTACTAATATCTACCCAGAGGCTAGTTTGTCCCTCTGTCAGTTTGTCATGTTGCCCACACAACCAGCAGCACAGTCAGAGTGTTTTGCTAACTATGTATTTGAGCGTGCGTGCGGGTTTAATGTAAAAGCACTGTTGCCCATTTCACCTTTTTTTTTTCTGTTTTGAAGTCTTTGGTTTGTGTGTGAATTGCCATTGTTCTGCATTTTGGTCTTTCTAAATAGTTTTGTTGCCAAAGGAATATATAGGTTGCCACCACCATGGGTTTAAGGCTGAAATTAAACCATTATTTGTTAACTGAGGCTGCCAAAAGCCATTCTTTTTTTATTGTTTCTTTAAATGTGAATCTTTAACCATAACACACAAGATTTCATTGTTTTGCAGAGAAGTGTAGAAAAGAAGTGAAGAAAATTAAACAAATTTTTGGTTTGTTTTTAAAGCCCCAATATGCAATTGATGCACTCCCAAATCAGGGATTCTGTTCTGTGTGAAGTGACTAATAAATACATTTTTAACAAGTAATTGAGCAGTTTGAATTTTGTAAACAGCAAAAACAGAACATTCCCTTGGGGGTTATACAAATTATTTTTACATAGCT
Organism: Xiphias gladius; assembly: GCF_016859285.1. Taxonomy (NCBI): domain Eukaryota; kingdom Metazoa; phylum Chordata; class Actinopteri; order Istiophoriformes; family Xiphiidae; genus Xiphias; species Xiphias gladius. The sequence continues at coordinate 14,835,410 of NC_053401.1, read as the reverse complement.
GTTGACCAGGATAACCCTGGCCACTGCTAAAAGTTTCTAATATACTTCTGATATTAAAGAAAAACAAAACAAACAAGAAAACAAATGTTTATCTATGCAAACAAAGAGCATGACGGCAGGTGAGAACAGTTCTGCTGTAGAGTGTTGCGTGTATATAAGATGAGGGACAAAATCACAAGCACACATTGTAATCAATGTATAAGTGAAGTAATGATATTGAATATTTTCAGAATGTAAATTTTTTTTAAAAAAATTACTGAAATTTTTTAAGAAATAGAACAGCATGTTCACTGTGCATAGTCCAAAAGTTAACTTTCCACAAATTAAGAAAAACAAATTGATTTTCCCATTAGCTACTATGAAGTTTAGTTTCCACATGGAGCAGAACATGCATTCAATGATCATGAAAGTTAGTGAGAACATCAATAAAAACATCCTAAAAAACACTTGAACTACAGGATGTGAAGCTTCCAATATTAAAACATTGATTTGTTTTTATCTTAGCATGGGAAGGAGATAGAATGAAGACACTTCAGGTTATTGGGCCACAGCCAAGAAAAGGATGAAAAGTAGGTTGGTTAAATGTAGGTTTTGTAATGCTGGATCTTACAAAAACAGACACAGAATTTGGACTATTGAGCCAAGATTAAATGTAAAAAAGCTTCAAAGCTTGACATTTTGAATTCTATTATGACTCCAGGTCATTGCTATAACTATAAATACGCATATTTAAAAGTTACGCGTTTCTGTGCTTATTTTACTGACAATGATTTCTTAGAATTGTTATCATTCATTGTTGACTGCATGAGGCAGGGGTATCAGCAAAATATTACATATCGAGGTATTTCTTTAAGAGATAAAGTAAAGCTACTCTTAGAGGGTCATATGCTCTATATTGCGTCCAGTGCCCCCTGTGGACTTCACACTATTGATTGTACTGATTCACATTTTAAGTCTCACTATTGCCATTTCTCTCATAAAGCAACTACAGAGAAGCTTTCATCACACAGCCTTATATTTTGCTCCGAGTGTTGGGGGTGAACCACTTACCCTGCAACCCCACCCTTTAACATCACAAGTCAAGACCGAGCTGCTATCTATTTTCAGGTTGCTCACTCCCACTCTATGAGAAGTGATTGCGTTGACCTTTTTGGCCCCATAGAGCTTACATAATGGTTCTCTTATTGAAGATGTCGTTGACAACCATCACATTGAAGGGAAGACGGGGTTGCCTGCTGCGTGCCGGCTCAATACCAGCTGAAAGCACAAAAGGGTGTTTGCGATTGTGTGCGATGACACAACGGTTGATAACTTTTTCTGTATGTTTACATGTGGTTCTGAACAGCAGGGAGCACAAATGATTTTGTAGGACAGCACAGTGGTGCTGGCAATCAGTAAGACAAAGCTATATTGAAAAAAAACCCTTTCTGAGCTGCCATGAATTGATGCCATTGTCTTGTCTGTCTTACACTACCAGTTTCTGAGGGTCTTTTTGCCTTCTGTCGTGTGTTTATGTGCATATGTGAGAGTTTTTGTGTGTGCGTTGGAGGCCACAGTCTTATTCTGTAATCATGTTTGGACTTTTTCTAGTCAGCTCAGTAAAGATTTACGCACTCGGAGGAAAATACTATAGACCACCTTCCTTCTGTTGTTTGCTCACTACAGGTGGTTTTTCTACATAAGTCACCAGATGGTATGTGCACCCTGTCACAACGTGTGTGTGTCTGAGTTTGTTTAATTGCACTGTACACCACATACATTTTGACAACACACACACACCAACACACACACAAAAAACACACACTGATACAATTCTTCTGCTCCATACATCACGCTGTATAGCTGCAGTGAGAAAATGGATTGTTAAAGATCTGACACAGAGGGTGAACACGTCATTGGCAAAGGTCAAGGGTGACACCCCCCCCCCACTCACACACACACACACAAAACACCAGATACAACATTGACTCAAGGACACAGACACACACACACTCACTCACACACATGCACAAACAAATATACAAAAACCTTTCGCATCAGCAACTCAAAGGCAAGTTAACTTGAGTCATAGATGGATCGTTGCAAATAATAAACCGTAACATGATTGTATTTGTTCCCTAGTTGCTCGTACTCAGAATCTCTTGACTGCTATTCATTTTCTTGGAATAAGATTTTGTCATAGATGTCTAGTCAGGGTTCTTCTGAATTATTGTCAGGATATTCCTGGAGAAGCAGTGAGACCTTTTGACCTCTGGGTCAAACAGGTGTTAAAAGCTCTGCTCAGTGGACTATTAGAGAATGTGCTGAAGACCTGATGGCAAATGAATCATCAATAACTACCAAGATGTACAGCAGAAAGCCCTAGGGAGCAATTCTACTGAAGGATTGCATATGTGATGACACATAAATAATACACACAATATGTACACAGATCCATCACAAGCATTAAAACACTCATGCATGCACTCACACTCGCAGATGTTTGTGCTGCTGTGCCTTCCATCAGGCAGACAGCTGATGACATTTTCTGCACAAGACCAACACACACACACACACACACACAAAACACAGTCACATTTGATGCTCTGACATTTTATTTTCATATTGATGTAGATTGCATCCTGTGGGATATAAAGCCATAATAAAACAAATCAAAACATCTATAAATTCTGCCAGCTCAATTTGATTTTTTGACATTTTGGTTGTGATATCTGAATGGAAAATCAGCTATATCTGGTTAAGATTTTTCCTCTGCCATTTCACAAAAGAAAGGCGTAACTTTAGACACTGAGCTCTCAGATTGTCATTGCAACACAGATTTAGACTATTTGACAAGATTGCTTGACACACAGGAAATCACCCTCACAGCCCTATTTACAACCAGGGATTCTGCCTCCCTGCCTCCCTGTCTCCCTGTCTCTCATTTAGAAGCCACTGGCTTCACCCTGCACATCTAAGCATATCTCTCTATTTCTCTCACATGCACAAACACACACTCGGTGTCCTATTGATAACATTGTATAAATACATGTAATGCAGAAAAAGAAAGATATGGAAATTAATACTGTATGAAGGGATTCAGAGAAAGAGAAACACCTCTTTCTTCCTCGCTTCCTTCATTCTCTGGCCTTGTTGTTGCCTACGGTAGCTCTGAGGTAGCCTCATCATAACAGTTACACAAACATGCATGCACTCACACTGTCCGTCAGTCTGTAACAGTTATTCACAGAGACAGACAAGTGCAGACACATTTGGAAACCACCCGCGCACACACACACCTCGCATAAGCACAAAATTTTTTTATTCATACACACACACACACACACACACACACACACACAATTTTACTGCTCAAGAAACATCGTAGCATGTCCCATTTATCATGCGTTGACGCTGACATTGTTGTATATGATTATAGCTAAGCATAAAAAATTATAAAAATAAAAACCAACATTACAAATTAGGCAAATAAGATCTTTTTATCACTATGTCACCCTTAAATTTTTTATGTAAAGCAGCTGAGACTTGGCTTTTGTCAGTACTGAGCAGTTAAAGTCATGTGTAGGATAGTGGAATGTGTTGATAAAAGAAACTATGCAGGTTGGGCTAAATTGCACTGAAAGCGGTGACAAAGGCAATTAAGTTAAAATGCCACTGGCACAGATGTGTGGCTGTGTGTTGTCTATGAATGATGTGTATTTTGTTGCACATATCTGTGTAAATGCAGAGCGGAATGGCATATTTTAGCGTTTGTGTGTGTGTGCTGAGATGTTCTCTTGGCTCTCCCAGCCCTTGTCAAGAAGAATTAGGGCAGCCCTCTTAGATAAGCAGTGAGAGAATACATGCTGCTGATGCTTCCATTCAGTGTGTGTATGTCTGTGTATAAGTGTGTGAGAGAGATTGGGGGGTGATTGTGCAGGCATGTTCTTTTCTTCATTCTCTGTAACAAATGAACAAAATTGGTTAGATCAGTAAAAATACAGAGGGAAAATTAGGAAAAACACACAACAGGAAGCAGGTACCTGTAGCATTGTGCTCAGCGACCTGTTGAGAACAATCTGAGCATGCCCAGTTGTCTCCGCTTGCTCCACATGTTTCCAAGAATATTCCTGGTCTGTTGCTAAGCAGAGACACACACACACACACACACGTACACACACACACACACACACTCATTGTAGAGTCCTGCGGTGGTAGATGTGAGAGGTGCATGAAAGGCCAAGAGAATAGGACCTCTATTTAAATCTAAATACACAACAAAACAATACGGATCTTTGATAAAAACTGTTGAATTGAAGTCGGTTCGGTATGTGTAAGATGTGACATAAAAACTTCACTATTTTCCAGTGTTTACTTTCAAGATATCATTAGTGTCAATGTAAAAATAACTTTAATTGATAAGATTTGAATAAGACAGCATTTGTCTTTTCTAAACCCATCACACTAGTTTTGTAGTAGTCTCTGATGTGGCACTTACAGTCTTTGTATAATATATGAGGTGTGTTTGACCTCAGTAACAAGCCCTTAAAGCACCATTAAACAGTATTATTGGTATTATATTTTTGGTTTCTGGTACTGGCATGCCCCCTCAGTAACAATGCTTCAGTCTGCAACTTTTTGCTGCTTTAAGCTTCTTACAGCTCATTGTGATTTTGTGTATTGTGGTTGGCCGGTCTGTACCTTTTTACAGGGACAAAAACGTTAATGTTAGAATTTCCTGAATCATATCCTCATTTTGAAATTAGTCAATTCTGGACATTTACGCGTAAACTTTGGGAGAAACCCCTTTAGCAAAAATTAATTATTTACTTATAATTAAAAAGCAAAGGCCATTTTAACATTAGCACCTGATTTGTAAAAAGAAGAGGAAGAGGAGCAGGCCACAAAATGAGTCTTTGATAGTTCAAACCGGAAGTTAGGGGAATAGAACCAAGGTCTCTGGTATGAACAATGTTTGCTCTGTGCCCCACCTGTGCTGCTGGGCTTTGACAGAACCTAAGTCTACATGTAATATTGATGTGTTAGGATTGTAAATATGTAAGGAGCTCTGACATCCGGAGGGAGCTCAGAGTAGAGCTGCTGCTCCTTCGCGTCGAAAGGAGCCAGTTGAAGTGGTTTAGGCATCTGATTAGGATGCTTACTGGGCACCTTCCTTTGGAGGGCTTCCGGGCATGTCGAGCTGATAAAGAGATCCCGGGCTAGACCCAGAATACGCTGGAGAGTTTATATATTGTCTTGGCTGCCTTGCTTAACCTGCTGCTACTGCGACCTCGGATAAGCAGTAGAAGATGAATGGATGGAAATGTTGAACCACACCATGACTTCATTTTATTTTCTCACTAGTACTCTGTGCAATTGAAGTCCCTTTTGACTTCGCTAACAAGTCCTGTTTCAAAATAGGATCCAATTCTTATACTATATGGCTTTGGGTGTTGAAATAAGATAGATACAGTATACACATCAGGAAATGAACTTACTGGCCACATCTTATTGTCCACAGACCATTGTCTATCTGATGATCACACAGATTATTTTCCATTCTTAAGGATTTAAACCTTTCAAGATATTAATTTATTTACCAAGTGGCACTGCAGTTCTTGCTTTTAGAGTAACCTCAGCAGGTTTGTTTGCATAATCAGTGGTAGTGGGGGTAGTTTCACACGAAAAAGCAACTTCAACACATACTTTCTATAGCACCTGAAAACCCACTGCTAGTCAAAGTAAACTGTGTAGGGAATTGACTTGCATCTCTCTCAGGGTATTGGTCAATCTTCATCTCTCTTTTGTGGGTGTTTTCAGTCCCACATGGAACCTAGTCAACAGTCAACACAGCGAAAATAGTCTATTTGTTTTCTACCCAGTGTTATCCTTAGTATTTCTAATTTGTCTGTGTGTTCTTTATCTTGTTTACTGAGTTGATGTATTGGAGGTTTACTATATCTGGAATATTGGACCAGCGCATATCATGAAGCAATATCTCTTAGGGAATTTGAATTCACTCGTTTGTGTGTGCATATGTGGCATGGTGGACAACAGGGTTAGTTGAACTGGAATATCACTGGACCGTAGACAGGTTGGTCCATGTGGTTCAATGTGTATCTACATATGTGTCTAACTGTATCTATTTCAGTGAGATAGTGTAGTCCTCGCAGAGCCTATTCAGTTCACCGTCAAACTGAGAAAGAGACAGACATACAAAAAGGGAGAGAGGGAGGAAGAGAGGAAGAAATAAAACAAAGGACAGAATTGGAAGTTATGCTCTGGGCTCTCAGTGAGAAAACCCCTTTTCCCACGAGAGGAGGACAGGGCAAGAGAAAGGAGAGGATTTGGAAATAAAGAAAATAATAAAATAGAATAATGATGTAAAAGGAGTGGAGAATAATTCAAGGTATATGAAAAATACAAGTAAGGACAGGAGAGGTTTGAGGAAGCAGAGGTGTAGCAGAAGAAATGTGATGAGAAGACACAGCACAGTGTGTATTTAGCTTGAGAGCAGCAAATTCCAGGTATGAAACAGCTGTAGGAGGAGCAAAAATGAGTGACTTTATGGTTGACAAATAACCAGAAATACTGTTGAAGAGTGACACATGTTTATAAAAAAATATTATATCAAATCTTTGAATGAAAACCAGCCATTAAAATAAATGTCAGTTAACGACACAGATATAGTGTAACACCTCATACAAAAACAATTCAGATTGTTCAGACTGAATCATTTATCAATTCACTTACACATTGGAAGTGGTTCAATTACAATGATTAAGTTGTTTTTAGAGGGCTATATCTCTGTAAACAATGTGCAAAAGTCAATATAAGGCTTAATTTATAAAGCTACATTAGAAGTACTAACTATGGGAATGAAGTGTAATGAAATTAGTAATAAATTGATTTAATGGTATGGGTTTGCATTCAAAAGTATACTTATACAAAGTATAGGTCATCTCATATAACTCAAAGGAGCTTGTGCTTCTCGCTTTCAATGGGATATTGGTATATTGGTCTTTTTCCAAGCATCATTTCCTAGAACAAGCAACCTGGTGTGCTCATATCACATTATTGATACAGATTTTAAGGTTTTAAGGCTTACTGGCCACAAAATTGAACACAAATACAGCTGGCATGAGTTGCACTCAAATAAATAATAAATAGAAGTATTATAAGCTAAATTTATTTAAAGAATAAAAAATAAAAGTACTTGTTTTGCAGAAAATTTGGCCCTTGTGATGGATACATTGTTAAATGTGATTATTATTAGATTGTTAATAATGGTGCATCAGTGTGTAAGCAGCATTTTTCTGTTGTTGCTTTTGGAGGTGGAGCTAGTTTTAGCTACTTTACATAAATTTAGGCAGTTTAGGCCAGTGGTTCCCAACCATGGGGTTGGTCACAATGGCCAAAAGGTAAATCTGAGGGTTCGTGAGATGATTACTGGGGCAGGGAAGACGACAAAACAGCTACACAAATTTTCTTTCATTTTTTTGTACTTATCTCTAGTCTTAGTTTTTTTGTGACATATTGGATAATTTGACTGCTTTGGGTCTCAAGCAGTTATTTAAATGAAACCATTTGAGAGGTTTAGAGAGGTAATTACTCTTTAGTGAAACTGTAGACATATGAAATGTGACAAGGGGTCCCAACTAGACACTGCTATTTTGTAAGTCACAAGCCAAAACGGCTGGAAATCAGTGGTTTAATCTTAATAATAATGATCTGAAAAGTAGCTTGTAGCTATAGCTAGTAGTTTAGTTAAAAGTACAATATCTCTCTCTGAGACATAGTGCAGTATAAAGTATAGTATAAATTATAAAGTTTTATAGTGTTTTATAAAAGTATTATAAAAGTATAAAGTAGCATAACATGGAAATACTCAAGTAAAGTAAAAGCACCTCAAAATTGTGCTTAAGTACAAATTGAGTAAATGTACAGTTATTTTCCACTAGTAACTCCAGTCTAATTAACTTATTAGAACTGACTGAGAATGAATGAAAAAGCCCATTAAGAAAAACAAATCATATAGTGTAATCTTACAGGAAAACATGCTAATCAGCCATAAATACAGAATAAATCAGAAACATAATGACAAAGAAAAAAGTTATATCATGTGTTCTTCTTACATTATGTGCTCTTTCTATACATTTATCTACAGCAGAAGGACAACAGAGGGAAAATGTTGTTTAATTGATTGTGTTGAAAAACTGAAAAAGAAAAGAAATGAAGGCTGACACTGAAGATGAGATGATAGCATCTGCACTCACTGAATGAGATCATGGCAGGCTTTCTTTCACAAAAATTAACAGTTATATTAGCAGCAGCAGCAATGGCTACCATAACCATACATCTAGCTATAATATTTAACTTAGAAAAGCACTGCCTTGAGCCATAGTCTCTATACTCTGCACCTCTGTTATGTGGCTTTTTAACCCCCTCCTCTTTCACACCATCTCTCTCAACTTTTCTCTCTTTGTCTGTGCACATGGTTAAACCTAGACTCCAAATAGATTCCATAACGATAGAAATAGAGTAGTTTAACACACACACGCACTCAAACAGGCACACACACATATTAAGCTTCCTTTTGCTGCTCTCACAGAGTTTGGGAAAGCTAATTAGACTGCCTTTCCTCTCTTTCTCAATGTGCAACTCTCTTTCACTCAACACGTGTTTCTTTCTCTCAGTTCTGTCCTTTCGCAGTGTAGTGCTTACACATTATCTTTCCTTTGCATTATCCTTTTCCTCTCCTCTCCTCTCCTTCTCTTCTCTCCTCTCCTGTCCTCTCCTCCAGTCTCCTCTCCTGTCCTCCCATTTCCTGTCTGTGGTGTGAGCGTGATTGAGGGTGGTGGATGTGCTAGTGGCGCAGAGTTTTGAATTAATTTCTGTCCCTATTTCTGGATTTTCTACTGTACTCTTCATTTGTCCTATGTGCATGATCAGGTAAGCTTTTTCTTAATAGTTTCATTGATTGAGTGTTTGCCGAGTGATTGGTGGTTTTGTTTGGTGGTTTTCGGGAGGGATGGCGTCCTCCGAGACGCCACCTCCGTCTATTCTTCAGGGAGTAATGATAGTTCCGCCTGATAGTAACATAACTGTGGAGGAGGTTCTGTTGGCTGTCAGTGAACAGGTAGGATAGGTTAAATTATCTTTTGCATCAAGAATGAACAGAGCAGTGGTTGTGTTTTTGAAAGATGAGCCTCATGTTCATCATCTGGTTGAGAGTGGTGTGTTTATCAGGGAGACTTTTGTGCAGGTCTCACCGCTGTCAGTTCCCTCCACGTGGATGACCTTATCCGGTGTTCCGCCATTTGTACCTAACGAGTTGTTACAGAACAAGCTCCGTAGGTTTGGTAAATTTGCCAGCGGATGTAAAACAGTGAGTTTTGGATGTAAGGATCCCAAACTGAATGAAGCATGTTCAGTCTCTGAGGCGGCAGGCATTCATGTACCTGGACTCGCCGACACAAACACTGGAGGTGTCTTTCAGAGTGAAGCACGGTGATGGCTATTATATGCTTTATGCCAGCTCAGGACAATTGAAATGTTTTGAGTGTGGAGATGTCGGCCACAGACAATTTGCATGTCCGCATAAACAGCAGGTGGATGTGGCAGACAAGTCCGCTTGTGCCGAGGCGACAGCAGGCGTCCCTGCTCGTACCGAGGCGGTGGCGGACGCTACTGATTCACACACCGAGAATAATGATTTAGATAGGGAGGAACAGAGTCAGCTTGAGAAGCAACAGGCTACCATGACTGCAGAGAACCTGAGCAGCTCTCAGTCTGCAGGCACTGAGATACAACCACAGTCAGCAGAAAATGTCGAGGAAGCAGCTTCCACAAGTTCTGCAGGCAGAGATCACAGTGTGATCACCAGTGAAGGACAAGGTGTGCTCAATAGCCAAGTATTATGTGAAGGAGAAGAAATGGAGTATGACTCTGAGTCAGATACAGTATCTATTGGTGAAACTCCTAACAGGAACACAAACCTCTACTCTTTAGAGGAAATAACTCAATTTCTGGATGAAACATTTGAAAAGTCTGTTAGAGTGAATGAAAACTTCAGAGCCACTGACAAATTCATCAGGTCTGTTGGCATATTGAAAAAACTGGTCGGTTTTGACCTTTTGGATGAAAAGAAACACTCTCTGAGAAAAGAAGAAAAAGTAAAACTGCTAAAAAGACTAGACAGTAGCTAACATGATCATGTATCACAAGATGTTTTCCTCTCTTTACTGTTCCCTGCTTGTTTCTTTTCTGTTTCTCTTCTCTGACCTCTCTATGCGGAGCATCAAAATATTGAACCTGAACATTAATGGAGGGAGAGACTGGCACAAAAAGGCAGGATCAATTCATCATTGGTGGGGATATCAACTGTGACAAGACAAGTGAGGATCCCCACCCATAGTCATCTAAGAGCCCAAACAGTATCATAACACAACTGGATCTGCCTGACACATGGAGGGTCAAACATCCAAAGTCCAGACAATATGCATGGGTGAGAATCAGAGATAACACAATGAGAGCAGCCAGACTGGACAGGATCTACATTTCCCAAAGTCTTAGCACCAGACTAGTCTACAGTCATATAAGTCCAGTTGGATTCACTGTCCACCACTTAGCATAGATTTGATAATTTCCTCAGGCGAAAGGGTTAAATCCTACTGGATTTTGAACAATAAACTTCTGCAAGACAGATCTTTCTGCCAGTGCTTTGAATGCTTTTGGGAGCAGTGGAAAATTAAAAAAATTGATTTGAGTTCATTGAAACTGTGATGGGAGATTGGTAAGGCACAAATTGGTGTTTATTGCTAGCAGTACACCTCCCATTCCACTGCTACGATTAGTTCCGGAACTTGAAGTGAACATTAGAAACATTGAAGAAGGGTTGCATAGAGACTCAGATCCCACTACAGGTCAACTGCTACATGAAAAGAGGCTGGAGTTTAGCTCCTTCCGGCAGGAGAGAGTTTAGGGAGCCCTGGTCAGGTCCCGCTTCCTCCAGCTAAAGGATATGGACGCTCCAAGCTCCTTCTTTTTCAATCTGGAGAGATCGGTGGCACAAGGGATGCAGATGACCTGCCTAAGTCTGCCAGGAGGCAGAGTGACCACTAATCTGAGCGAGATCAGGAACCATGCGACAGATTTCTACGCTGACCTCTTTGGTGCAGAGCGATGCAGCATGGAGTGCCGTGAGGAGCTCCTGGAAGGGCTTCCTCAACTAAGCCCAGACGAGAAAGCTGCCATGGATTGTGAGCTGACTCTGGAGGAGTTGACGGTTGCCGTTAACCAGATGGCATCAAGTCGGGCACCAGGGATTGATGGTCTTCCCAGTGACTTTTGTAAGCATTTCTGGAATGCCGTTGGACCTGATTTACATGGTGTTTTGTTCGATTGTCTCAGAACAGGATCCCTCCCAGTCTCTTGTCAGCAAGCAGTGCTTTCCCTGCTACCCAAGAAAGGAGTCCTGGCCTTACATAAAAACTGGAGTCCAGTTGCCCTCTTCTGTACAGACTATAAGGTGCTTTCCAGATCCTTATCAAACAGACTCAAGGATATCCTGGAAATAATTGTACACACAGACCAAACTTATTGTCTACCTGACAGGACAATCATGGACAACATTTTTCTTATACGAGATTTTACTGATGTGTGTAAATGATAATGTTAATTGTGGTATTGTCTCTTTGGACCAGGAGAAAGCTTTTGATAGGGTTGATCACTCTCGTTTTTTTTCTGCACTTAGGGCTTTTGGTATTAGGGATGGTTTCCTGGCTTGGGTTGGTGTATTGCATAATGGTGCTCAATGTATGGTGAAGATGGGGACAGGGCTGAGTCGGCCAATCCCCGTACAGTGAGGGATAAGACAGGGTTGTTCTATCAGAGGTCAACTATATAGCTTAGCTATTGAGCCCTTGCTGTGCAGGTTAAGAGGTCGGCTAGGTGGTCTCTCACTTCCTCGGCCCTCTGACTTTGATCATCTTCCTACTGTTTTTGCTTGTGCAGACAATGTTTATATTTTTGTCTCCAGTCAGCGGGATGTTCAATGTTTGCAGGAGATCCTGACTCTTTATGAAAAGGCATCATCTTCACGGGTGAACTGGGTTAAAAGCGAAGCTTTGTTGGTGGGACAGTGCAGGAATCAGGTAGTGCCCAGTCTGCATGGAGGACTTAAGGAGGGGAAGGAAGGGCTGAAAGTGCTGGGAGTATTTTTGGGCAGCGAGGACTTTCAAAGAAAGAACTGGGAGGGAGCTAAGGAGAAAGTGTGCACTCAGTTTTCTAAATGGAAATGGTTGCTACCCCAGTTGTCATATAGGGAAAGGGTTCTGGTTGCCAATAACTTGGTCGCCTCGACTCTCTGGCACAGACTCATTGCTATTAAGCCACCAAGAGGCCTGCTAGAGGACATTCAGAAAGCCATCCTGGACTACTTCTGGTCTGGCCGCCACTGGGTCTGGGCAACAACCCTCTACATGCCTGTGGCTGAAGGGAGGCAGGGGCTTATCAACATCCAGTCCAAAATTGTCTAATTTAGTCTTCGGGCTGCACAAAGACTACTGTACAACTGTGGCCTTTCCTGGTTCGATATAGCTTGTCTGCTGCTGAGGAGAGCTGGGCGATTGGGCTATGATAAACAGCTTTTCCTCCTACAACCAGAGACTGTGGACATCACTGGACTAAGACCTTTTTAAAGCTCTGTACTGCAGGCATGGCAGATTTTTAAGATTGCATGTGATGCAAATGAGACTCTGGGCATGTGGTTGTTTGAGGAACCTTTGTTTTTCAACAAGCTTTTAAAGATCCAAACATTGCAGTCTGCCAGCCTGCGAGCCAGTCTCAGAGGGGCAGGCTGCACCAAAATGGCACATCTGATGAAGGTGATGGCAACATCTGTGGATGCCCTGTCCTGTCTTTGCTGCCCTGCCACAAACCCTGAGAGCATTCACAGAAGATGGTACTCTGTATGACCAGTGGAGTGAAGGCTGTGAGTACAGTTTCCTCTCTGTGTCTATCACCCCAGCTGTTGGGGAGTGGCAGGAAGGAGGAAGTCAGATGCTATTGTTCACAGCCCCCCACCTGAAACGTTTCAGTCTGTGGGGAAAAAAGCAGTCTATCAAATCTGCGTAAAGTTTCTGAACCTGCGCTCTTTGGCAGGGGTGAAAGATTTGAGGTGGACTGATTTTTTTGGTAGAGACGCTTCCCCAAAAGGCAGCTGGCAGTCCCAGTACAAGCTGCCTGTTGAAAAGCGAACAGACCTCCAGTGGAGGGATGTACATGGGGCAATAGCTACAAACAGATACAGAGCGCACCTGGATCCAGAGCTGGGGGAGGAATGTATTTTCTGTTTTCAGACTGAAACCCTATTACATTTATTTGTTCAGTGTCCTCGGCTGTTGGCACTGTTTTAGCTTTTAAAACAGTGGTTTCAAGGTTTCGGGGGGAATTTTTCTTTTGGTTTGATCATTTTTGGCCCCAAATACAGTGCAAAGAAGAAGACTGCATATACATTTATGAACTTTTTATCTGGATCTGCAAAGTTGGCCATCTGGCTGATGCCCAGGAACCGGGTTCAGAGCACTGGCAGTGTGGAAATTGTGCCAGTTCTGTAGGGGCTATTGAAGGCCCGACTGAAGATGGAACATGCTTATTATCATAGGATGGACAATATGCAAACTTTCAGGGATATTTGGGCTGTGTGGGGGGGTTTAATGCTCTGTTGGGGGGGACGGAGAGTTGATTGTTAATTTTTGATCAGATAAACAAATTTTTTGTTGGGGCGACTCGTGTTGGCTTTTTTTTTTTTTGTGTTGTTTTCCCTTCTGTGCTCTTGGGTGATGATGTGACAATGATCTGGCTTCTCCTGATAATGGTTTAATAAAGGGATTATTAAAATCCAAATCCTCTCTTCTCCTCTCTCCGTCTTCCTCCAGTGGGCTAGAAACCCAATTTATGTCTGTAGCATTGGAGAGGGTTGTTGAGGAATCGGGGGGGGGTTTGGTGACGTGTTGTAACGGTAACACACTGTCAGGGACACGGCCTCTCAAGCCAGTCCAAAAGGAACTGTTGATGCATTCATTAATTAAAAAATGGGAGGGGAGAAAAGAAAGGAGAGGAAAGGAAAATGGGGAAAGGTGTTAGGGATAAACGGGATGAGAGGGAAGGAACTGAGGAGAGAAATAGGAAAAAGGGGAAAATAGATCAAGAGACGGGGAAAGGGAAATAGAAGGAAAGGAGAGGATGGGTTAAGCTAGAGAGGAGAGAAAAACTGAGGAAAGAGGTGGAAAGGTGAGCACCACAAATACCACAACACTGATGGCATCGCTGCTTATCAAGTCCACAGGAAAAACAACACATACATGTACAGCAACTGTCAGCCAAGTCAGTCAAGTGGCTTCAATTGCCTGTCAGTAGCTGCCATGGTAACCATCCCCATACTGCTGTTATCGTTTGGCTATACTCGTTGAGCAAATGCACAGAGGTGTCTGCAGTCTCTGTGTGTGAGAGAGAAAGAGAGATAACCCCCCTCTCTGATCTCATACTGAAGCTCCACCAGGTGTTACACATAAGTAGAGAGTCGTCATATCTGTTGAAGATGCTGCGTTACCATCCGTCTGTCTGTCTGTCTCTTTATGGACCTCTTCTGTCTATCTTTTGTAACTATTTGTCACTTTTATTCCCTCATCCTCCTTTTATTAAATCTCTCAGAGGAAACAAATGAGCATGAAGGAGCACGTGTGTGTGTGTGTGTGTGTGTGTGTGTTTCCAGCCCATCTGCTATCAGATTTCACTTCCTGTTGCTGTGATTGACAGCTGTCACAGATAATGCGTCAGAGGCATGGCCACAATGACAGGGGATTGTACTGGTATAGGTTGCCCCCAGGAAGGAGGAAGCATGGTTTGACAGCAGTCGGAGATCAGCACTGTCATATCTGCCTAAGACTTTGTGTGTCAGTGGTGCTGGCGTTGAGTTTTGGTAGTGTATATATGGACGGTGTGAGTGAACTGTACTTTAGAGCTGTGCAACTGAGAGTTGATAAAAACTTTCATAATGTTTATAACACTTTTGGTTTGAATACTAACTCCCCTTGCAAGAGGTGGAGGAAACCTGACTGAAATCAGGCAGAAGTTTGACTCCATACAATCCAGCTCAATATCCAACTAATTTTTCCTATTTGTGAAGTTACCTTTTTTAAGCAAAAATAAGCTGTCAAAATAGATTTTTTTGTTTTGTTTGTCATTAGCAATTAATCATTTGGTCTATAAAAGATCATAAAACATTAAAAAATAAAAAGCTTGGTGAGGTGATCACAACGCCAAAATAATCAATTTACTGTATATAGGACAAGAAATAAAAACAGCAAATTATTACATTTGAGAACCTGGAACCATCACATTTGATATTTTTGCTTGAAAAATTAATTAAACAAAGAATCAATTATCAAAATAGTTGTCCGTTAAATTTCTGTCTACTGACTAATAGATTAGTCAAATGATTGTATTAGCGCTAAACTGTTTTCCAACTATAACCAAATCAGTTTAGTTGTCTGAGCAATAACCCCGAGGCTGATTTGTTTTGATGGGCTTAGTCATACCAGTAGTGAGTGATGTTCATGTGAATTGTAACTGATGTGTTGTAATGATACAGATCACGTTTTTAATAAAGGATAGGTTCAAAATTTTTCAAGTCTGGTGCCCATATGAACATGAAGAAAGAAAGAAAATGCTTGGTATTGTAATTTTTTTTCTCCTCCCCTTACTTTATGTTTGTGGTTTACAGTTATAATTTTTTCCTTATTTCATTTTTGGGATTTATTTGCTCAGTTGGTTTACACTGGGTTTGAGTGTGTATTTGCTGGATAAAGGTCATAATAAAATAGTAATTTTAATTTCCTTTGAGGATTAGATGGACTGACATGGATTTGGCCTTGAGGTGATCCTTAATTGTTGTCCAGTTGGTGTTTTCTTTATTTGCCTCTCTTTCTTCCTGGGACTACTGGGAAAGTAATGCTTAACATAAAGCTAACTATTGATCCCATATGAGTTCAACTATGCTCAATTCTCGTGAGCATTTGTCTCTCACTAAAATAAAAATTACAAAAATAAATTATGACAACAAAAAAAAACAGGTTTTTCTTGCTGTAATCATTCCTCCTGCAAGTACGAATAGGAGTAATGATTATAACAAGCAAATCATACGTCTGTGTTCAAATTGGCACTTGATTATTCCTTTAAGACAGACTTGAAAAATTGTGAACCCATTAAATCTTGGGAGCAGCATATATTCTGCTGGAAATTCATTAGAGAATGATGAGAAGCTAATCTGCACTGAGGCAAAACCAAAGAAACCAACAATGGTTAAACTAGGGTAGAGTGAATTTTGTTTTTTAGAAAATAACCCAGCACAGTGATATTTTATGAAAAAAAAAGCTATAACTACAGCTTTTTGCTTGTTAAGTGATGAATTCTCTGTCTCATTCAGCATGCATCATTTCCTGTGCATGGATTTACAGTTTTCTGTCTGTGCAGTAAATTTTTATATTTGCCAGGGAAGAGCTCCACCAACATGAATGGAAATGCACCTGTAGAGGACCATTCATAGAGTCAGTATACAATGAATGGCTTTTCCTACAAAAATACCAACAAGAGCGTGCATCAAGCAAGAATTTTTTTTTAAATATATAATTTGAGTTTAACTAAACTTGCAGTCATCAAACCTAGCTTCGAGGTAAAAGGTAGGTGATTATGTTAACATCGTAATTGTTTAATGGTGTTTTGTGTTTTGTGCTTTGCATCACACGTGGTCTTTGTTCTTTTGCACTGATTGCCTTAAAAGCCATGTAGGTGAATCCCTAAAAAGGGTGCTGCCATGTCATGTGTCCTTTGGCAGTGAAATTGTGTTTTGCATGTGGAATTTCAGTGGCAGATTGTCATAGACTGCATGTTTATTTGCGCATCATTCCCTCGTGCATCAGCACAGTTTAATCTTTATTTTAGTCACTGCATTGCCAAACATATATATACTGCCAATAATCTGTAATTGAATGGGGTTTTTTTAAAGGATAATCAACCCAGTTAAGACTGAGTTATGTACTTAGGGTGAAATTTATTTATTTGGAGTGGGCTTCAGTTAGATATGGTAGCAGATTAGAAGAGAGAGAGAGAAAAACTATCAGATCAAATGATTAAGCAGCAAGAGAACTAGAGAGAGAAGATTTTTGTATGAATGAACATGCATGCACCAGGAAGAGTGAAAGCCAGTGAAAATGCCAAAGGTTGTGTTTTTGTGAGGAATGATGAGAGAGAGAGAGTCTGCATCTAAACATACCAAAGCTGAAAGCCTAAGGGAAATCTATTGAAGAAATCAATAGTTTGAGAGTCGAACAAGAAGCTCTCTTTGTCACCACCAGTAGGATTCCGTGGCTTGTCTTCATATTTGATCAGCTGATTGATCTATTGTGCTTCCTCATATTTATATAACAAAATGAGCATAAACTACAATCACAATTACACATTAATACTAGAACATTATAGCATTTTTGGGAAACTCACTGCTAAAAATACTAACACTATTTTAGTCTGGGACCTTTCTTCCTGCAGACCTCACTGTGACTTAGATGGCAGCTTTTAGCTTTCCGCTGCCTGCCTCTGGATGAAAAGAAGGAAAGGAGTGAGAGAAAAAGAGAAAGAGCCGTGACTCATTCACATTATCCTCTGAAGTGGAAATCCTGAAAAAACGTGTCTTATACACAAACACACACTCACACACGCAAACAGACAAAATGCACGCAGGGGGAGCCCAGGAGCCTATCTGGAGTGCCACCATGTGTGATGTGCTTTGGGCAGCAGCTAGTCATAGACTGTGGAGCCTCGAATTCTCTCTCAAAGGGAGAAAGTGTATTTTAACTTGTGTCCCTAAATGTACCCCCAACTCAGAGTGGGAAATTTCTCCCAACTACCAGCCAAATGGTGCCACATTATTGCAGGACTGTGTGTTTTCTAGTATATAGGTGTGCATTCATCTTTTGATGTCCAGGTTTATTCGTAGATGGTGTTATACGATGAAAGTGGTTTGTTGATTTGAGACCATCTTCCTCTACCCCCTCTGGTTTGACAACAGATGAACTGAAAATATTATTTTATGTAGTGTCTTGACATTAGATAAAGGTATAGTTCAACCATTGATGATATCTGTGGAAAATATCATGAATCCTCACACACAACCACGAAGCAAACTTTTTAATATGCATTATACCATGGCTAAGACGAATACTCAATTCTTATTTGCCAGAGTCAGTGTTATTTATTCTGATGTAGCTGTCTCCTCACTATTCCAAATTTATATGTGTATCTTAAAGGGTAAGGTTGGTGATACTGATTCTTATTTCCAAAGATTACCATTATAATACATAAAACAGCATTTGTTAGTCTGTGCCTGAATACTTTCATTCTTACGGAAGATGTGTATCTTTTAAAAAGTGGTCACAAATACAGTGTGGTCCAAAAGTCATCAAATGAATTGGATAGTGGCATACCAAGGAGAAGTGCTTGTTTTTAGGTAGATCAGTCTTAAATCGTTCCAACTAGCAATATTGATTACTAGTCAGATATAGGTGTGAGCAGTCCAATGTCCAATCACTAATTAGCTGAGCACTTGAGAGAAATTGGTATTTTACTGAAGGAACATCTTCAGTCATTAACAAGGCTTTTTTTCTTTAAAGAATGTAAACAGGAATATGAATAGAAATGTTTATTCACATCCTCTTAAATGGATTGTTGCATCCATCAACAGAGTTTTTGTTGCTGAGGACAGACAACACAATAGGCAAACAGACACACATACACCTATTTGGAATCTCCAGTGCACCTGACTTGTGTGTCTTTGGATTATAGTAGGAAACCCAAACACCAAACTGACTTGGAATATGCAATCTGAGCCAAATGCTGCAAATAACAGCTTTATATCTCAATATGTCAAATCATATAAAAGTGACAACAAATCATCATGCAAAGTGCCTTGACGTGGAACATTTCATATGCGTGATATGATATAAGCTATGCTGCAATTTTTAACTGAGTGAACTGTCAAGTACGAGCGTGAACAAACAGGAAGGACAAAGTGGATAGTAGAGGTGTTTTTTGTTTTGTTTTTGCTCTTAGAACAAACACAGTGAGATAGAGAGAAACATGCCAAAGGTGGTGTTGATGAGTTGGCAAGTTCACACAAGAACAAGAGAGAGAAGTACATACAGGAGCAGAGAGATAGACTACTGAAGTGAGCTGGGGAAAAAAAAAACAGCCACAGTTAGGGAGGCTGTTACTGAAAACCAGCTTGCAGCCTGGATACTCGCCAGCTACTGATGGTTTCAGGGCTTTGCCTGACAGAGTTTCAAAGTCTCTCACAATCCCTGGGATTGAAAGAGTAACTGAAAGTATTACCCACATTTTGATGCCTTTTCTGGAAACAGGAAACGTCAGAGCGCATTAAATGGGTAAAAGAAAGTGGATTGGAGAGTAAATAGAGAGATTTAACCTCACTGACAAGTTAGTGATCCTGCTTTTCCTCTCCTGTCTCCTCTCCACTCCTCTCCAGACCATTAGGTGCCATCACCATCATTCATCTCATTATTAACAAATTAGAATTAATGATAAGGTCTCATGCCGCGTTCATATCAGCCCATTTAATCCCCCCCCCTCCATCCTCTTTTGGGGGAACATAAATCTTCACGATTTTATTAATGTCCATCTTCAATGAAACTCAATGGTTTGCTGAGAAAGAGGACTGCACAATATATCACTGGTCTCAGAGAATGCTAGCTTAGACCCAATGTTTTTCAAGCTTGAAATGAGAGGCCGTAAAAATCAGAATTTCTACAAATAATAAGAGACTGAACTTAAGTTGAAATGACTCTGTGCTTAGTTGCATAACCTTAAGAGACAGTGTTGTTTATAGTGGAAGCAAAGGCAAGCTGTTTGTTGCAGAGGTTCTTATCAATTCTCTGACTTTTAATATGTGATAAGGGAGGACTTGTCTGATATGAAATGTGTTTAGGTTTTCAGTGCGATGATCGCCAAAGTCTCAGCTCTGGTTACACTGCAGAGGTGCTGCTGTGAACAATGAAAAAGACGCAGTCTACAAGCAAGACAAGCAGTATTTAGCAAATGTTACTAAAACAGGATTAAATAGTCCATTTGTTGGGGACTTTTTTGAATGTTGAATAATATACATTTGGTTCTCTACTGATGATTTATTTGGGATTGAAAATAAATTACATTGCCCATTTTTATCACAGTGAAGGAACAAGTAACCCAGTGCAACTTTGTGGCTCATACCATTGTTTTTAATATTTTTGGAAGAAAGTAAACTATATCAGGCTTTAGCTATATAGGCAGCACCTGTTAGTAGGATCAGTTTATGCTGGTTTTGATCTTTTCATGGAATTTATTGCAGAAGAAAAATATGGACTTTGGCCAGGCTTAACATATCTTTAAAAGAAAATATTGTTAATATTTTTATGCGCACGAGCAGTGCACCAGCCTCAGCATTATGGCTAAGGCTGTTGTTTATTCAGTATTTTATATATTTTTTGTATATTTACACCACAGGGATACTGTGAACAGAGCGTGATGGTAATGTGCCGACTCATGGCCAGCGGACTACATAAATAGTCTGTGTTAAAATACATTCACCGCCACATTTGGAAGACGATTTTCTTTCTTACCAAAGGAAACTGTGTTTCTAACTACTTTCCCCTTTGTGTCTCCACAGAAACCTGCTGGACAGGGACACCTTTTCGAAATCAGACCCGAGTAAGTTCAAATGCCTCTTTGTTTCTCTATCAAACACGGTGAACAAGTTTGTGTTTCTGTCAGTGAATGATTATTAATTGAGATTGCAAAGGATCTTGGCTCCTAATCATTTCTGAGCTTTACAGTGGGGAGAGTAGTAATGAAGGAAGCAAAAGGAGGAAGGAGGGATAGGCAAGTGAAGTGTGTGTAGACCAGACCAGAAGTCTTTTTAATCAAGTCAGTTTAATGTATATAGCTCAAAGTCACACAAGGAGAAAGTAAGTATAGAAAAGAAGCGCATTAGAAAGAAGGAATGAAATAAAGGAATAAAAAGTAAAGAAAAATGACAAAAGGTAGAAAATAAGGGGAACTAATAGAGTGTTAAGGAGTGGGAAACTAATAAGGGGCTGAAGGAAGGTCTTTTCTGCAGCTGTATGTAGTCGTGAGTCACTCCTTATGTGTGTAAGTGTTTTTGTTTTGCTTTTTTCACATAATGTGTGAGCTCGGCTCGAGGCAGGTCTCACTAGTGCATATGAGACCAATTAAGAAGCTTTTCCCTATAGATTGATAGAATGGGTGGAAATTCTCCTCTTCCCTTCCCACAGTTGAAATCATCATAATAATAAGATTATAGAAGTTACAGAAGAGCGCATCCACTCTTCTGTATGCCACAGCTGTGCGCTTGAGACTTAGACTTGTCTACTGTGAGACTTTCTGTATTTCAGAACTGAAAACTCGACTATACTTGAGACTGAACTGAAGGTAATGTATAATTGTTTAGCCTCTACATAAACCGGTATCTTAATATTTTCTTACCTTCCAGCACAGTGCTTATTTTCCTCCTGCAGCTGCACAAATAATTCTGCAATACAGAATGCTTATTTGTGTACTGGATTTTCCTTTTAGATATCAAAAGGGCTTTTTTTGATTTTAAAAATTTTGAAGATAATTATCAGTGTGTTTTCATTTGTTTGTTGTATTAAGGATTATGAGAAATAATGGATTTCTCCACTCATCCGCTCTGGCTACAGCTAGCCGCAGTTATCTTAGCTTAGCACAAAGACTGGAAACAGGGTGAAAAAGCTAGTCTGGATGTCCAAAATACACCTACGACACCTCTAAAACTCACTTATCAAACATTATATCTCAGTTGTTAAATATTTCAAAAAAAAGTTTAAAGATGTAACGTTGTTTTATGGAAGGTTTTGTTTTGAAGGTTTTCTCTGGGTCGGACGCATTAAATTTGTGAGGTATCATCTGGCTTGTTGGCAGCAATGTGTTTAGACCAATTTGTAAATGCTGGATGTAAGTGTGTACATGGGAGGGTGTGTATTATAGGGGTGTGAGTAGGATGAGATCAAGGGTAAGATCATTGTTATCAAAGATGGTATTTGTCATCTTGAGCTTTGTCTAAATTTGGGATTATGATATCACAATGACTTTTGGTGCTCTATACTTACTCAGCAATACAGACACACACACACACACACACACATGCAAATACACAAACATGCTTTCTTTGCAATACATAGTATGTCAGCACATTTACAGTTGCGGAGAATAATAAAAATGACTCAAGCTGGTCATGATGACAGGGATGAACAAGATGACAGGGATGACAGTGATTAAGAGGTGGAGGAGGAGGAAGCTTAGGCTTTTACCCATATATTTAGATGTACTTTTATGCTGAGTAGCACTTGTGATTATGCTGAGCATGGCAATTTCAGTCTCCTGATATGAACCAGCCTGACGGGAAAAGAGCAAGGAGGTAAAGGAGAGAGAAAAAAGAGAACGTCTGAAATACTGAAAATATAAAGATATGTCACTTGCTGGTAAAAAAAAAAAAAATGTCTTTAAAATCTGAAGAGCAGTGAACCAAAAGGACAACGAAGGCTATCTGGTACAAGTGGAAAAAAACATAAAGCCCTTCAATACAGCTGAAGATAAACTGCAAAACCAGGATAAATCTAATCTACGTGTTTCCAAAAATATCACCTTCTGTTTCCCAAAGAAAAATGTGAAATATATTTATGTATCTGTGGATATATCCTTTGCACAGTTATCTGAAAAGAACATCAAAGGTCTGTGATCAGTGAGCTCAGTAATTTGAATTGTTTTGTTTTGTCTGAAATAATAATAATAGCCTGAAATAATTTCTTTCACCATCCGAAGACAGAAAATGTAATATATATATTTGAGCTTCATGAATAAAACTATTAGGTGCTTTGATGTTGTTTTGTTATTTCTAATTCATTCATTTAGGGTATAATAGTCATTCTAATGGATCCATGAAATACCATTACATTTGAGTTTGTTTTTATTTGCTTGGTCTCTTATGAGATCAATGTTCCTCAATTCTTCCCTTAGTTACCAGTCAAACAGCTAAAAAATATGGTTATAAAGAAAAATCCTATTGTACAGTATATGAATCATTGAGAAAGGTTTGAGGAAAGTACTTGGATAACTATAATGGACATTAGTATGGATTTTAGCATGTATAGTTAATGGTGTTTTTTGTTATTAATGTTAAATGTCTCTGTTCTTCACAGTTTGTGTTCTGTACACGCAAGGCATGGGCAACAAGGAATGGAGAGAGGTGAGTGTGTATCAAACAATATGCATGTGGCCATGTTATGTTGCATCTCCTAAAGCCAATCTTCATCCAAAATGCTTTCTTGTAGTTTTAAATAGAGTTACAGCACTCTCCATTGGTGACAACTATACATGTTGGGAACAAGTTTTAAAACATCCACAAAGACTTCTTAAACTACTTCTGCAGCATAATCAACATCTCTGCAGTCTTTATATATACTCAGTAAAGGATGGGGCAATATGGTCAAGAAATTAAACTGTAGATTTTTTATGGAGATGATTCATGATTTTAATTGATTTTTTTTCTTGCAAAATGAAGGAAAACTAAAACATCTCTGAGACGTGGTATTTTTCTGACTTCATGTGCAAGACATTTGAGCAAGAATAATAAAAGACCTGCATCACCTGCAAAACTGGAATTGTTATATGTATTCAGAATATGCAGGTTATTCCATACAACTACAAACTGTCAGCACCAGCAACCCTGTCTCCTAGAAATTACATTCATAAATGACTAAATTGTAGTATGTAAGAGCTGGCTGGATTATGTTCAGAGACAACTTTTTTTTTTTGAATGAATAAAGCGCTACATTTATTAAAGGCAGCAAAGTTGCCAGGAGGTTTTTGGGGTGGATCGCATGCGTACAAAGCGCATGACTTTTGCACCAGAGTCCAGGGTGCGAAACCAGAGTCCTGTCTGCGGTTAGGTTTACACTACAAAAACACTTTGGTTAAGGTCAACTAAGAAGATTGCGGTTTTGGTTGAATGTAAATAAAGGCGTTATGTCAGATGTCACTCTGGACTTTGTATTAAATCAGACCATGATCTTTCCCTAACCTTAACCAAGTGCTGTGAGTGCCTAAACATAACCATAAAGTTTAATAAAAGCTGTAGTTACTACAAGTGGATATTCTACTGCAAGATTGAATATTTTGGCAGAAAATAAATATGTTGTCTTTGAACATTTTAGTGTTTCGTTCAGTATCAACATATTTTCCAACTTGCATAAATTAACATATCCTCATTACGTTAATAGGATACATAATTCCATCACATTTATGTTTCTCTACAAAATGTATTCACTGCTGCAAATTAGTTGTATATAAATGTAATTTCTAGGAGACAGAGTTGGTACCAGATGCTTTAGCTAAGTAGAACAGGGACAGCCAGTTTTATAATCAGTTTTAGCACAGATAGAGATGAACAATCTGCGCACTAATTAATTTCCTCTGTTTGTGTTTTTGACCAAACACCAGCCTGATTATCTTCAGACAGCTGGTTGCTTGTGTTAGCTACCTGGCAGGTAGGGACAGACTGAACAAAGTAGAATCCACACACCGTTCAATTATCATCTCTCATTATACCTTGTCAACAAACAAGTTGTTTGTCTTGTAGATGAGACATTTAATTCACTGTGAGATAGCTCGCTTTGGCTATAGATACCTGGAGTGAGGAGAGACCTGGAATCAAATCAGTCCCTTAAACTGTGGAGAAACTGTGGGTGCACATTTCGTGTTACTATTCATGTCACAGTTTACGGGGCTGTCTTGACTCAAGACAGTAGCTGCTTGAATTTTTGACTGAAAATAACCTGTTGTTCATGTTGTAATAATTCAGTTTTCACAATTTATACACATTGTACAAAAAAAAAAAATCTGAATTAATTAAAGTCATTCGATATACTGTAAATATGTGAAATGCCTGGTGGTGCTAGAGGAAAAGTGAAGGGCTCACCAAAGCCAATAGGATTTATCCTCTGCGAACCATAAATGTCTTGGCAATCCATCCAATAGTTGTTAAGATAGTAGAAATGATTTACATTTTCTAAAGTAGCCTGTCAGCCTTATTAGTGTATATACTGAATGTAAATCATTTCTATTTTCTACTTATTACTCACAGTATGTTGTAATACAAAGATTGTAATTGGATTATACGATTGAAGCCAAATTTTATTAATTAATCTGCACTAATTATGATAAGAAACCCCACTTTGTTTGTGCTAGTAGAAGTGTATGAGCATGCGTTCACTCACAGATGACTGTACTGCAAATACCAGTTTGTTTCACAATAATGAACATTCATGAATTTAAATGAGGGGGCAAAGCTTGCAGCCCCAATCATTCCCAGTTATTCATAGCTCTGAGTAGCCCATCATATGCATGCATTATTAACAAGCTAAGTTAAATGCTAGACTGGGACCTACCTGACCTCCACCTACTTGATACTACAGCAGCTGTGCATTCATTACTCTAAAGCTGTACATAATCTTCTTTAACCAGCCCCTCCCCCAATGTGTCTCCTGAGGAGAAACTTGCTGGTGATGAGTTATTCACATGAATCGCTTTTCAGAGAGTGCTTGCAAGAACTGTGATTTGTGTAAGGTTGAAGCTTTAACATTTCGTGAGCTCAAGAAATACTAAAATGATACATAATGTTTTTGATCTCTACTGGCATTTTTATAGAACATGTAGATTTGGGGCATCAAACAGACAAATTTGAATGGCCCACCATTTAGAAAAGCAGAAATATATTGAGGAAAAAATTGCTTGCCTTGCAATTTCTTCATAAGGTATTCTTATCTATCTTTTATCTCACTTTCTTTGTTTAGTTTGGGAGAACAGAAGTGATTGACAACACGCTAAACCCAGACTTTGTGCGGAAATTCATTTTGGACTACTTCTTTGAAGAGCGGCAGAACCTCAGATTTGACTTGTAAGTAAGGTCCACACCTGTGTGTATGTATGTCTATGTCATCATAATATTAATATTTGATAAGATTAATACTTGTTCTGGCAACACACAATGTAAAGGTAAAATTAGATTTAAGGTCCTGGAGTTGATCTTTCAGTGTCAGAAGACTCTTCTAGAAACTGTCTTTTTTACATTATTGATTCCTAAAATATGAATTCCGTCTCCATGCAACCTCAGAAGAATTCCAGATTTCACCTGCAAAATGAGGAATTATTAAAGTTTGTAATTATTTCATTCTAGAGCTACAAGTACTTAGCTTTTATCAAAGGTTTTATTTATTTACTTTTCAGTTGGCATAAACTAGTGTTTCCTACTCTATTCTACTAGTATAATTTGCGCTCAATTTATGTAAATTGAGAGAAGGTTAAGTAGATTGTACAATTCAGGGGTCACTCGATTAACATCCATCCATATCACCTTGTATTTGGCCTGTTGTAAAACAGTTACAAGAACAAGAGCACAACTTGATACAAATATGCAATGGAGATTGGCTAAGAAAGAATGCGATTTTTTTATTACAAACTGCATCATTTAAACAGTTTTTTTTGTAGATTTCAACATTTAAAAGCTGTTTTCAGACAGTTTGCTGCATAATCATGCTAATATTACTATTAAGACTTTTTTAAAAGGTTTTTCCAAAGATTTTTCCCCAGGGGATTTTCTAAAGGTTATGCAGGGATGAATCTTCCTCTTATACATTGACACTACCATATAGTAATATTATTGTATTTAACTGG
Source organism: Xiphias gladius (assembly GCF_016859285.1). NCBI lineage: Eukaryota > Metazoa > Chordata > Actinopteri > Istiophoriformes > Xiphiidae > Xiphias > Xiphias gladius. The sequence goes on along the minus strand of NC_053401.1, from coordinate 14,808,554 downwards.
GATGGCATCATTTGTCTAAGTATGTTGGCATATACTCTATATTAGGTGATAGCAGCTTTAAAAGCAATATTGGTATTGCTCCAGTATGATTTTTACTGCTGATATCTGATTGCGGCATTGGCATGGATACAGATAAGAACAGTACTCCCTCCAAATTAGCCACGAAGTAAAAAGCTAAACCTGCTTTGCATCTGATTGTACCAAGTCTCTTATAGAAATGCCATTGTATTAGTATTGGCAGGTGGCACTATCAGTGCACCTCTCAAAACTAAGTGCACCTCTCAAAACTAAGTCTCATTTATAATTAAGCTGAATCTCTGCATCAGTCTCACGTACTAGTGAGCACTGTACCACATAAAATTATATTAAATGGTACTGTACTGTATATAAATGTGGTATAAGCTCTATGATTACATCTCACACTTAATTTTGGTTCCTTTGCTTTTTGGATCTGAAAGTTAGACTGTGAAGAGGAGCTAGTGTTTCTGCATGTATGCCTGTTGGTGTGTGTTTGCCTATGAGAGATGGAGGAGAGAGAGAGAGCATTACTGTTACGACGCTAAAATTACTGGAACAAAAGTAGTGAACACTCTTAATTTGTCATGTGTCAGTAGATCATTGTACAGTATGCTGTCTCTTCTGGTAGTACCCATTTGAGTGTGTGCATACATGTACTAGTGTTTCAGTATCTCAGCTTGCTGCTCTGTCACCGCACATACTCGTGTTGTCATCTCACAAGTGTGACAGGGTCATGTAGACAGACCCATTCCCCAAGACCAAAGCAAAATTTATGTATGCGTGTGCATTCCCACATACTGTCTGAGACCATGGTGACAATGTTTTGTGTTTGTGTTTGCACTTTCTTGTGGCTATGTGTGCAGTTTAGCGACGGTGACATAACAACCACTAAAATGTATTTTTTATTACCTGTATAATCTTTTTTTTTCTGTGATTATAGTAGGTGTCAAATTTCATTCCAGTGGGTTCTCTTGAACAGTGAAGCAACTCTCAACAATATGTTTGTATATTCTTATTTACAAATCACATACAGGCATCCAAATGTGTTTTTCTAAGTACTCTGTGAAGACATACACACATAAAATGCACACACTGACAACACTAGTTGTGCTGTGACATTGCATACCCAGTATATGTAAGGACATCTGTATTGTGTGAGTGTCTGTGCCTTCTCATTTTTTCAAGTAGTTGTATAAATGTATGAATGCATGTCTCTATGCTTGCTGTCTCTTAAGTGGTTTTCCGAATAAAACTGAGGAACAAAAGAGCATGCTGGCTTTTTATTGGTCCTGTGTGTGTCTCTGTGTTTTTATGTGCATGCGTGCATGCATGGGTGTTGATACTGCTATCATTCAGGGTCTGCATCACTGTGAGAGAAACTTGCATGTGCCTTTTATGTATGTGTGAATGTGTTTGCATCTGCATTCCTCTACTTTAATGTCTGCTCATATGTGCGTGTGTGTGTGTTTTGTACATGTGTGTGTTTGTGGACCTAGCTTACTGCTCTTTCGTGTCTAACATCCATAGATAGCTGGTGCAGAGGGTAATACAGTCTGAGATGATAGCAGATGAAAGACTGTTTCCTCCTTCAGGCACATGAATATGAGATCTGTGTGAAAAAAAAAAAAAACTTATGGAGCAGAGGTTATGAAATACAGTATGTCCTCTAAATAGGAATGATGACAATGTATTGTGTGTAATAGACCTCTTTGCAAGTCTTTATCACCATTAATAGTGTGTATGTATGGATTTCAAAGCAGTTTAACTTACAATCTGTATCACTCTATAACTATTAGTAGTACTACTACTAATAGTACTACTAGTAATTCTAAAAGGGACAGGGGCACTATATATATGATTAAAATTGGGCTTAACTATTTAGTATTTATTTATTTACATGTTATATTTTTATTAATCTCTCCATACTCAACATTGTGTGATCATAGTGAAACTGGGGGTCTGGAATGATAAGTTTATATGGAAAGTAGGCGTGTTGTGTGATTTGAACAACTATCTATAGTTTTATGCTTCCCCAAATAAAGAGATAAAAAACATTCATTTAGATGAGAATTTACAAAAACACATACAATGACATAAATGTCCATACGGTTGTTGATAATCAAGCCTTTCTAGTTTAGAGAATAGATAGCTGACTGGGAGAGACACTTTAAAGGTTAAAAAAGGCTGAGCATAGGTGCTGAAGATGAGATGCCACAATTGTATTTAATTATTTTAAATATTCAGTCATGCTTTTGATTAGAATCCAAATTACTCAATGTGCAGCACACACATCACAGACACACACACAGGGTGTACATTATTCATCCATCACTGAGTGAATGGCTTGTCTGATTGCTTCCCATTCTTTAGAGTTGCCTCTGTACTGGAGGGTCCATTTCTGGACAAATTTTTCTCTCTACAGTAGTGTATGTATGTGAGGCCTGCAGGCGAAATCAAGGAATAAAAAGTGTGAATAATTTTCAAACATACATCAAAAAATATCACAATGGCCCACTAAAACTAACTAATTAGAAGAGATGGAAACACAAAGGAAGACAGACATTTATTTACATATTTACTCACTAGCACAGAATTTTTTTTTTATCTGTGTCTCACAAGCAAAAACATGTATACCTTCACAATCATATGTGTGACTGCCAATTAGTCCATTTAGTGTCAGTTTAATGGAGGATGTCCGTGAGCCTGTGATGTTGGGAAGTGAACTCCCCAGATCCTCTTGCGAAATCGTGGCTGACAAGCTGCTTGGCCCCGTTACTGATTTACCCTGTCTGTAATCCCTGTTGTGTTGCCAGCTGAGCTCCCGTCACCCTCCATCGCTTTCTAATGCACTGACCCTCTCACTCTCTCTTCCCTTTTTCTGTAGGTATGATGTTGACTCCAAGAGCGCCAACCTGTCAAAACATGTGAGTACCCAAACTTGTCTTGATTACATGCATTTTTGTGCATACATGGAGGCATGTGTGTTCACATTTATTTCTGTCTCTGCACACTTTGTTGATTTCCTTGTGCGGGTGTGAGTGAGTGTTTGTGTGAGCATGATTGCTGTCCTTGTAATTACCTCCCATTAGCCTCATTTCAGCCACATAACATTAATCTGGCCATACAATGAGTGTGTTTATCATCTACTATAATAGCATTTTCCCAGAATGGCCTGTAATTCATTGTAAAATTAAATAAACACCGATTTCCCCTGTCCACCCCGCTTTTTTGCACTGAGAGCAGTGATTAGCATAACGGTAATTAGAACCAACAATGTGATAACTTGGACTTTGCTCTCAAAAACTAATGGCTGTGTCATACTAACTGCATTATGAAGATTGTAGTTCAAAGAGGCAGACGCAGCTTGTACCATTCCAAAGGCTTGCCAGGTTATGTTTAGAGCAATTGAATATCAATTTAAGGCAATTGTTTTCCAATGTTCAGTTTATTTCTGATCACTGGACCAGGAGATCACAGTTAGTCCGTTATTTTGAACCACTTATCTCTTGTTTGATGAATTGAGTAGAGTAACATCTAGTTAGTAAACGTTTGTAGAGGTACTAATGCATCAGCATGTATTAAAAATCTTTAACCCTTTTTACATGTTGACATTTTCGCACGTTATATGCTGAACTAATTGACCAGTTTCCAGGCAACCAGCAAAGATGACAAAGTTACTGGTCACAGCCAAGAACTAATCAAACTAGTTCAGTGCTTAACCTTCTGTAGTTTTTACAGTATGGCTTTTGTACGGAATAAACATATGGATAAAATGTGTCAATCACTGAGCTTTACAGGTGCTGGTAAGCAGATTTTGTCATTTTAGGACAGAGCCAGGCTAGCTGTTTACCCCTGTTTCCAGTCTTTATGCTAAGCTGAGTTAGCAAGAAATTTAATAAGCGTATTTCCCAAAATGTCTTAACTTTTCCTTCCAAAGGTGGCACTTCTATTTAGCAACAATAGTGGGAAATGACTGCTTAAATTGACAACTTTGAAATATTCAGTGTGCTTCACAGTGTATCTATCCTAAAGGTCTGTGTCTGACTGTAATCTTGTGTGCACATAACTGTTTTTATAAAATTGGCTTTACAGTGATATCTGAGACGTGTTTGAGCAGGTGTTTGCTGTGGTAACACAGTCAACAGTCTATGACCTGGACTATCGCTGTCCAATGCAAAGAAGTCATACAACAATAAAATGATAGAAGGCAATAAAAAACAATACAACAGCAGCAAAAACAAATTCGATATCAGTCTCATATAGCTGTCTTTTCTCCTCTTTCACTCTAATCTAGCCGTCAACTGGATATTTATATTATAGCTTTAGTTTCTATAAATGCCAGTGTGCAAACATGTATTGCTTCCTCCCTCTATTCAGCAGTTTTTGACTACCTGGAAAAGAATTACTACATTATACATATTTGTGTGTGATTGTGTGGTTCTGTGAAAATACTCCTTTAAGCTACACTCACTTGACTTTTGTGCCCCAGTCTGCCTCTTAGCAGAGCTGCAACTGTCATTTTGCCCCGAGGGACCACACTTCAGCCCTTAGGTCTTACCAGTTTTTGCTTTTCAGTGTTCAGCCCAACCAGTCCACCCACCTAACATACAACACAGACTCACAGTCACATGACTTCCCTGTTTTGTGTAATAAAACAGGTAAGAAGGCTGACATTACTGGAAAGTGCAAAACGAAATGGGGATTGTGAGACATGAGTAAAGAGGATTAGATAATAATAAGTCAATCAAAATATTACTCTAAGGTCCTCCTAAATAGTATTAGATTGAGGATTTTTCTTCTTTTATGAGTACACCTGATAGTTTACAACCTAAAACATAGAATGTGGTTAGACTCCCAAAGTAATACGTAAGCTGATTAAGTGAATCTTACAGTCTCCTACTGCACGCTGTTATAATTGTGTTTTTTTTTTAAAATTGGAATAAAGCAAAAAATTAAAATTGAACAACGCTTGCCCTGTCAAGGGGCATCTGGTTGTGACCAACAAAGGCCTTTTCCCTGTTTTCCTATTATTTGGCAGTGGACTGCGTTGTTAACTACACTTATTTACCCCGAAATTGAAATAATTATTTTTCTATGGTCTATGGATGACCTCAGGAGAAAAAATATAATAGGTAGGGATGATCCTAAGAATCAGTATCAGGATCAATATCCAGTCATATTTTAATGGATTGCTATCAGCTAAAACCTTTCATCACTGTACTCTTCTGTGTTTTGACCACCTCAGCCTGCTAGTGTTGCAGCTCCTCTCCGTTAAGACAGTCAGTCTCTACACTGCAGCATCCCGCTGCATAAAGCCAGTGAGATTTAGCGTGTGTGAATGTGAAATATTAATTGGACGCAGCGGCGAGTGACTCCGAGTTCAGAAACCGAGGTTGGAAAAATACACAGATTCACTAAGCTCCAACGCTAATAATCATTAGCAAAGCAGTATAGAAAACATTAAGCTGTAGCTTCTCATTTTAAGCTGGTACTGAGCGAGGAATGTCCACATCAGTACGCCATGTCAGCTCTCACTAATTAATATTAAGTCTGTAAGTAACATGATGAAAGGTCTAAATTAAACTTGGCTGTTGTTGATTTGTGTGCTCTTTGCATGCCGCTGTGAGTAATTATCAAAGATAGTTTGTGAAAGAAGAATCGCCACTCTGTAACACCACTGTACAACCACGAGTGAACCAAGTGGTTTTTTTTAACCATCAAATTCAACAGAGTGAGACGTCTTTTTTTTTTATGCTTTCTCACTGTCAGTGGTTGAATTCTTCAAACTGAACTCTGACTCATATCCTATCAAGAATTTCATCTCACACACTATATTTTTGAACCACGACTCATTATTTGGATCAAGAAGGTCACAAAAATAAGGTGTGTGAGAATAAGTAGTATACATTTATTTAGCATTAACAGAAGTGTTGGTATCGGCAGATAAACTATATTAAAGGATCTGGTCGGTATCAGGGAAAGAAAAACTTGATCGGGACATCCCTAATACTAGGTTCTCCAACAATAATTCATAATAAGCTTTAATTTTAGGTCAGTTTTTAGAGTTGCATTTTTAAAATAGCTAAATGAAATCCATTAATTGCACAGCTGGCATTTATTTGTCAACAACTGTATGAAACTAGGTGTAGATAAATTTAATACCACGGTAAGAAACATTCGCAGTCTCTCAAAGCAAGTTTAGTCCCCCTTAGGATTTTCTCTTCTCGTTTAATGTCACTTTGTTATCTCTCTGAATGCATTCCATTCCTTTTGTGTTTCCCTTATCTTTTTTTCTTGTCTTTCCCCCTTATTATGGTATTGTCACCTTTGCTTTGATACACTTGTTCTTTCACTTCCCCTCCATCTCTCCGTTTTCCATTTCTCTCCCTGACTCTGTCTTTCCTCCCCCTTGCCTCAATTTCTTGAAATCAATAATCTCATACAAGATGATACAGGCATGTTGACTCAGAGGCAGCGTACTATCTAACTGGCCTCAATGCAGGTCTCAGGAGGGAAAACTGGAGAGCCAATCCATTAGATAGTGTTTTAGCATGGGAGCTGTAGTCTCCAGGTACACCAGGGAACCAGGTGAGAATGAGTGTGAAATATAGAGGGAAAGGTGGACAAAGTAGGGGAGCGGTAAAACACACACTGACACTGTCATGTTCATGAGAATGCACTAATTTGTATACCATGTTGTGAAGCAAATCTATTTTGAATACATTTCAGAAAAACGTTACAAATCAAAGAAAATGTCATTCATATGAAATGGGTTGGAAAGCTAATTCAAAGATATTTCCTGAAGTGCACTTCTGATTACATGCTTGTCTGCTCATTCTGAGCTTCCAAATATGGAATCCCTCTGACAACATAAAACGATAAAAACATCTTTAAAAATTCTAAGTACCACTTTCTAATAAGCTTTTATAAAGAGTTTGTTGTAATTAATGGAATTGTCAATGGTTTAATAAAATAATTTAGCAATGCTTTATAGGTCAAGGTGAAGTGCACTTCTGATTACATGTTTGTCTGCACATTCTGAGCTTCCAAATATGGAAGGCCTCTGACAACATAAAAGGATAAAAACACCTGTAAAAATTCTAAGTACCACTTTCTAATAAGCTTTTATAAAGAGTTTGTTGTAATTAATGGAATTGTCAGTGGTTTAAAAAATAATTTAGCAATGCTTTATAGGTCAATTAAAAGCCAGAAATAAGAATGACTTTAGGGTTGCCAGGTTGTTAGGGTGCATGTATATTCCCCCCACTCCAATCAAACTATATGTCTTTAATTCATTGGTAACACTACTGGACAGCTTGCCCTTCTGGAAAAACAGTCAGACATTTTGGGAAATGCACTTCGCTTTCTTGTCGAGATTTACTTAAGTACAGTGATACCACTCTTATGTCTGTATGGTAACTATGAAGCTACCACTAGTAGTCGGCTAATTTAACTTTGCTTAGCATTCAAACCTCCTGTCTTGTAAACGAAACAATGGCTGAAGCTCTTGGTAAGCAACCATCACCACCACCCTTTTAGCCCCTTTAATCCGTACAATCCCCAAACTGTTAAAATGAAAAGACTCTAGGAAGTCACTGCACGTGGCCCAGAAAAAGTTTGACATGTAATTCCAAGTAAAACCACAACTTCTTGTTTTTACACTGTACGCTTTTTCTGTAGATTAAACAATCAAGATATAACATGTTAATTAGTAAGCTTTAGAGGTGATGGTAGGCAGCTTATGTTACCCTCAAACAGAGCTAGACTAGCTGTGTCCCTCTGTCTCCAGTATTTGTGCTATACTAAGTTAGCCAGCTGCTGGCTGTAGCTATATAGCTCATCCAACTGTCAACAAGAAAGCCAATGCACGTATTTCCCAAAATATCTAACTTTTCCTTTCATAGAGCAATAAGCTACGACATGTCAACCTTTTATAAAGATTTACTTATTAGAAAGCAGTACTAAACTCTGTAGCAATGAACTTCTCAAATAAATCGTGCAGCATAACTCAAGTTTCAGGTATCACCCTGGCTGCTTAGTATTTCCAAAACACCTATAGTTTTTCAAAAATAGTAGCATTAGTATTGAATTCCCAGTATATTAACCTTAAAATGGTATCCATAATGTTTTTAACCATCCTTATCAATCTGCTTACAGTCGGCCTGAACTCCTCCTCTGCTTTGGATCTTATCTATCTATCTTATCTATTAAACACTTCATTTTTATGGAACATTACTGAATGGAACTACACCTATACAAATATATTTTTCACATTAAATCTTTTTCTAGCCCATACTGTTATATATTTAGCCATTAGTTGCACACGGCTAATTTTCCAATGGACCTTCTTCTGGCAACAACCACAGTTGCTAGGAGCTTGGGACTTCACTGCACAGCGTCTACATCAGACACAGGGGAATATATAAAAATCCTTTTAAAGTGTTATTACACCACTAATTATGGCCAAAACATATTAGTTTATGGCAAAGTAAAGTCATGTGACTCTCTATCAGTGACTCTATACAAGCTAGACAGGCAGACATACAGCTGGGTAGATGGATAGAGATATAAACAGAATAACAGAAGAGGCTAATCAATGGAGCAAAGAGAATCTATTATGTTAGTGCTGCTTGGAGCTGCTCCAGTCAGATATTAGAGAGTGTCCAATAATGAACAATGTTCTCACCAGTGTTCCCCCTGGTAAAAGAGGGATGAAGATGGCATGTTTCTATAATAGCTTCCATACATTAGTCTTTTTTTTCATACATACTATATTTTACGATGGATAAACTGATTGCCATTCTTTTTTGAGGACAGACAACTTCGTATTTTTTTCCAGGACTGATACACATTGATTTTTGTATATATACTCTTCTTTCCATGTCCGCGTTTCTGTCAGTATCAGCTGTAAAGTTTCATTAGGTGATGGCGGTTTAATTTACCAGGAAAGTGACAAGGGAGCAGAGTGGGGCAGGTGTGAGGGCTGGTGGGAGGAAGGCTCAATCTACTTGCCAATATTATCTGTCACTGGAGAATGCAGAGGTGTTTCAAGGGGTTGGAAGCTGTAGGGCTGCACTCAGTAGAGATCAGGAAGGGGGCTCTGTTGCTTTATTGCTGTGAGTAATTTTATGTCAGTCTTGTTTTACTGATTGAATTCTATGTGTTTTAATTTTGTGTGTTTAAACGGCCCCACTTCTCTCTCATTGACTCTGCAGGATTTTCTGGGCCAGGCCTACTCTACTCTCGGGGAGGTGGTTGGTTCATTGGGCAGTCGTGTGGAAAAAGCTCTAGGGTGAGTATGTGTGCCCAAAGCTGCCAATATTTAAATGACTGTCTGACCAGTGTTGATTGATGGTCACTGCACACAAAAGGAAATGATTACCAGGGATGCTGTGGATATTTTCCCTACAGAGTATAGAACCCAGGCATTTCATTTGGGAGTTACTATGTTTAAGAATTGACTTAATTGTGCAAGCTTGTTTTACATCTGCATTTGTTTCACAAAGATTGTTCTCTTTATCTGCCATGGCTTCGTCATTTTTTGAAGGCTCTATTGTGTCTGAAAAATGGTCACTGAGGGAAATGTCTTTCCCTTGTGAACATTCTTTAAGTAGTCAGTACTCTTGACATGAGTTGCTGCAGTTTTCTACAGCTATAGTTCTGTGATAATGGTTGAAAAGTGGGGTTAAGTGACTATGTATTTTTCTATACAAACAGACTATATAAATTTTTTATATAAATAGCTGAAAATAACCCAATTCAAAGGTATAGATTGACATTTAGGGAAATACACTTGTTTTTTTGCAGAGAGTTAGATTACAAAATTGATACCACTCTCTTGTCTTTACACTAAATATGAAGCTACCAGTACAGTACATCAAGTACCGTACTTAAGTACAATTTAGAGGTACATGTACTGTGCTTGTGTATTCCAATTTTATGCTATTTTATACTTCTACTTCACTATATTTCAGAGGGAGATACCTTTTAAATTAATTATCATAGGTTAACAATTCCACCATCACTGCATCAGTAATTATAATCCAATAATACAATATACATTATTCTGAAATGGGCCATTCTGCATAATTAGTTCTTTTACTTTTGATGCTTAATACTTAGTATATTTTGAGGCTCTTACTTTTTTACTTTTACTTAAGTAAAAATTTGAATACATGACTTCCTCTACAATGGTGTATTGCTACTTTCACTTAAGTATAAGTTATGAGTACTTCTTCCACCACTGGAAGCTACAGTCAGCAGGCAATTAGCTTAGCTTAACATAAAGACTTGAAGCACAGGGAAATGGCTAGTCTACACCACTAAAGCTCCATACAAAAGCAGAAATGTAAAAATGACAATTTGTGGTTTTAGGGGGAATTACATACTGACTATATCTTCAACGGTTGGCTGGAAGCCTTATGTCATTGTTGTTTTTATACTTCGGTTTTTGTACAAATTAAATAAATAAGATATAACATGTTAATTATTAAACTTTAGAGTTGCTAGTAGTCTTAAAACACTGGACAGAGCCAGCTAGCAGTTTCCCTGTTTCCAGTCTCATGCTAAGCTAATCATCTGCTATTCTTAGCTACACATTAATTGTATAGACATGAAAGTGGTGTCAGTTCCCTCATGTAACTCTTGGCGAGACAGAATTTCAAACTATTCCTTTAATAACATTCACAGAGGAAAAGCATAGCTGCAACTTTGTACTCATATAGATTTTTTTTTATTTTATTTTTTTATAGCATTTATCTTCAAAGTAAATTAGTAAAGAAAATTAACTAGTGTGCTGTTTCAAAGAAGTATACAGTACTTGATTTGTGATTCATGATAAATTTTCATTCATTCTTCAAGACGTTTGGTAAATGACAGCTTCTTGGTAACCATCTGTGAGACTGGTACTGTAAATCCACCTGACTTACTAACAAGGTGACTTGTTAAAGGGGCTATATATAAGTTTTGTCTGCCACCGAACGTGGTTTCTTGACTGTAGTGGGTGGTGGTGATGGTTGCTTGCCAAAAGCTTCATCCAGCATTGCGTTTACATTACAAGAGGTTATAATTGCCCTCTGAGCAGCGCTACTTCTTCATGGCAGCCTGGACACTACAGTGACTTGCTATTATAAAGTGACAAGACGGGCCAGCTGGGGCTAGCTGGTTATAATGGTAATTTTGGAAGAAGAAAAGAAGTGATAGAAATAGCAGCAACACAGGAGTTAACATTGGCATTGCTTTCCATGGCATTGCCTTTTTGGAAACAGCTCTTGGCGAGTAAAGGAATGAAGTTTGATGCTGCATTCACAACGTGTTATGAACGTGTTACGTCTTATAAACTGGTAAGTAAACAGTGGTTAATGCTAACGTTGGCTGTGTAGCAGTAGCAAAGCTTACATATAGCTCCTTTAAAAAGCAGTGTGAAAATCAGTATATCCATGAGAAAAACAATGAAATCCTTTGAGTCACATAAGATGAGCTGTAGTTCAGTGGATGAAATGTAGTTCAGGGAGCTGTGAGAAACAGCATCTTTACATTCACTCAGTAAAGAATACCTGCTGCTTGGAGTGACTCAAACCATATCAAGGGTGCATCCATGACTTATGTTTACGGGGAAACTAAACGCAAGGAACAGTGAATACCTACAGATGTTGCTAATGAACATACACACATACACACAAAAATACGTTTTGTGTTTCAGGCTTGTTAGACAGCCCGTCTTCTGCAGCAACCAATAGAGATTTTGATATCTGCATCGGTTTGTGTATGTATACATTTGTTTCCTTGCATGTATGTCCACGAAGGCATGAGCTTGTTTATACTTCTACATTCCTTTTGGTTGTTGTTATACTAGCTGTCAGTGCTGCAGTATTCACAAGTTTACAAAGTGTTCTCAGTGTACATGAAGTTATGTGAAATTTCAAGTTAAAAATGATGACGACTAAGGAGAAGCAGTACATCACAGCTTAAATGAGCCTGCAGTCTTCTTATTTATAACCTTTAGAGATTGATGCATCCATTTTCATGCAAGGAAGGTGGAATTCATGCACAATAACATAACATGCATTACACATTAGGATTAATGATGTCAGAGTGACCTGTTGGTTTTGATACTACTTTAATAGGATTAAAATGGGGCATCTTTCCCACACTCGTAAGTGTATTAGCTTTCCACTCTTCACCAAATAACCACTGCTAAGGGCAAACCATTGCATGATCTGTATGACAGTATGTTGTTTGAGAATCATTGCTTTAATTAATGACAGACACATTGGATAATTTTTCACCACGCTTTCATCTACAAATAAATCTAATCTTTTCTTATAAATGGACAGATGATAACATTCAGGATTTTAAATGTTGGAGACATGACTAAAAATTATGGTTAATATTTTTAAAATGCTCATGTATGTATGTCAGCGTTTAAAACATTATTTTCTGAATTAAAACTAGGGATGAACTGAGCTGAGGCCATAGCCACTCAAATTACTTTTTTAAGTATATCTATTTTGTATACCATTTTGCCGCAGCTACCCATCCCCCACGAGAATTTATTCCTAGCACACGAGTTACAGTTGATGATCCACAGACCCTATTAACAAATAAACAGAGGCCAGCCGTTTCGATAAAGATATCGACACTGACAGATCCCTTTACCTCTATTTTAGCGACATTTTGAAGGTGTAACACATCTCCTAAGATGCTGCTGTTGGCTTTGATCTGCTGCAACATTTCCACACTATCTCTATATTCACAGATATGTACAAAATACCTCATTAGCGGAAAGCTGTGATTCAGATTATATAGCTATTCTGTGTCAAACATAACAAATAAATTTAGGACTACGTTAGTATTAGCTTGCACTGAGCAGCTGTTTTAAAATGTCGTTATTATTAACAGATAGTTAATATTAAAATACTTCTGTCTCATTAGGAGCCCTAAAAAGTATACATGATTATCTGCTTTTATGCAAAATGTTGCTCTTTTGGCCTCCTTTTCACATATTTTCTGTCAGTTGAAGCCCACTTGGCTTCCTTTTTATTTTCTTTTTAATCCAATTTTCTTCTTAATTGAACCCTTGTCCAGGCTTGAGATCTAAAAAGGGGGATGTTAGGGTTGAAATAACAACCAAGCTGGCATTCCTTCATTGAACATTGTCAAAACCTGGTCATGTGTGTGTGTATGTGTGTGTGTATTTGTGTGTGTTTGGGTTTTGTGTTTTTATTGTTTGCGCACCACTATTCCTCTTTGTTTCAAAGCAACACTGTCATCCACTTGAGCGACAATCTGCCATGGTGATTGCAGTGGCAGTTTTCCCACTCAGAGGGAGAGAGAGAGAGAGAGAGAGAGAGAGCGAGAGAGAGAGAGAGAGAGAGAGAGCGAGAGAGAGAGCGAGAGAGAGAGAGAGAGAGAGAGAGAGACCCTGTCTGTGCATCTATGTGTGTGTGCACATGCTTATTTGTACACCGGGACCTCTCCAAAGTGCAAAACGATGTTGTCTACCGTGAAAGCTGTACTCAAGAAACCCTTCCCTCCAATCCACTCATCATCCACACGTTTACACACGTTTACACACACACACACACACACACACACACACAAACACTCCTTCGTGGTGCTATAGCCTTATTCTGAGGAGATTTAATTAAGAATGCACTTAAAAACCACAATAAATTTTTAATTTTATATTTTTACCAAAAGCAGGGTGATTGTGGATCCATAAGAAATAGTTTTTAAGTCTTAAATTAGAATTTTAAAATGTAAGTCCATATATAGAAAAGTCCTCAATTTAATCGTGAAAGGTCTTAAATTTTGAGACAAGAAATCACATCGTCCCATAAGACAGGACAGGACTTAACGCTGCTCATTTAAATATAAAATCTCTTGTTCTTCAGTCTTGACTAAGTCTGTTTCTTTTCTAATTACACTGTTTTGTTCTGTATATTGAGTTCTGTATATCAATGGGCTGCCATATGCTCTCCCTGAAGGTAACAGGATTGAGGAAGTAAACAAATCCTTACATAATTAATAATGATGCTAAAGACAGCCTATACTGTCAAAGTACTGTGTAATATGTCTTGTCTATGATGTTATTATAATTATTGGCAGAAAAGGTTGTGTGAATAATTGCAGAAAATAGTTAAAGAACGTATAAGCTGTGTGAGTGGAATGTAGGAGTACTTTGAGTGCTGATGACATTCACTCTCTATATATTGTGTCACATTACGTCAAATATATACAGCTTAAAATGATGGAAGTGCATTTATTAGATTTAAATACAGGTGTAATATAGATCACTTGTAGAACTTGTTTTTAAAGTAGTCATGAGTGATTTGGTGCAGAAATAGAAATGTATGTATGTTTGTGTGTGTGTGTGTGTGTGTGTGTGTGTTGGACTTCGTCAGACACACACCTGCAGCCTTACACGATGGGGGGGATCTTTAACAATTTTAATGAGCGCTAATTACAGCTAATTACACTGTTCAATCAAACTCCAGTGGGCATTCAGGTTTGTGTGTGTGTGTGTGTGTGTGTGTATGTGTGTGTGTGTGTGTGTGTGGCAGAGAGCCTCCAGCAACAGGGAGCACAACATTGACAAGTACAATATCCTATATTGCAAGGTTCCTAGCTGACCAGAAGTACTGTTCGTGTCTTGTATATCACATTTGCCTCTGTTTAGTGTTACTCTCATTTGAGCTGGTTTGTTGTCCCCCATTATTTTAACCTGCATTTGACCACTACCCAGTGCAATCATCAATGATCCACAAAATAAACTTTCTGTATTGCAAGTTGATCAATTCTAAAAAAAGCTTCCATCCCATAAAGCAAGTGCAGAATCTTTGTTTAATGTTATTTCGTTTCTTGGACTATCTAGTTTGATACTTGCATTCACCTCTTTCAAAAGAGTGTAAGTTGTTTGTTATTTCTTGTAATATATAATCACAATGATATCTGAAGCTTTAACTGAGCTCTAACTTAACTTCCAACATTCTTATATCAGAACACTGTTAATAAACACACATGAGGATGCAAGATGTTTGTTCTCTATCATCATCTAAAATATTTTGCCTGTCAACATGGTATTTGGTAGTTGTGAAAAAAAGAAAAATTGCACGTCAGATCTGAACACCGAAAGCACATTTTTGCAGTAATATTCCTTTTATTACCAGGAAACTGATAAATAAACCATACATTAAATTTGAAATTGAAAATTTAGTCCTAAAAAACAGTATTTAGCTCAGTCGCTAATTGTTTATATGCAAGCCATAAACACTTTTACTAATACATTTTTGATATCCATTATTAGAAAAATTGTGACCCCTAATTTCAAAAGACTAAAATCACAGTTTAAAGGAACTGTTTGACCATTTGGAAAACATGTTAATGTTAATTCACAGTTAGCTTAGCTTAGTTGAAAGACTGGAAAGTGTTAAAGAGTTAAACTGTTGTACTGGTGAAGTGTCAAAAAATGACACGGGAAGTTATGTGCTTTACACTTAAACACTTAACACTTTTTGTAGGGTTTAAAAAACATAAAGTAATGTGTAAATTAATGAGCTTTAGAAGTGCTGGTAGGCGGACTTTATTACCTTTGGTAATTTTGGTATGAACCTTTGGTTGATTTTGATGCTCTCTTGAATATTCGGTAAGGCAGTTTGTGACAGGGGGATCTATCACTTTCAACCTTTCCCTTGTTATTTTTCTTCATACTCTATTTTCCTTCCATCCTTTTATCTTCTCTCTCCTTTCCAAGTCTCCATCTCTGTCTCTTTCTTTCTCTCTCCACTCTCTTTTTTTGGTCTTTGCCTCATTTGTTCCAACAAACAAAATATTTCAATGTTCATTTTAAGTAGGTACAGGGTCAGAGAGAAACCCCGGTTCACTATGGAAGAGCCAAGTTGGTACAGTTTTAGATACAAGTGTGCGAGGAACACAGAAACACACAAAAATACTAATAGACAAAAAAAACTCTCTATCTGCCTCTGCTTTGACTTTGATGTCAATGTTCCTTTTTGAGAAAGAATGGTTATGAGTTTAGTGGAAATGCGTCTGTGTGATTGTTTACTGTATGTGTGTGTCAGGGCATGACTTATGTTCTTATGTTATATAATGATATTTGATTCTTTCGATTTTGATTTTATTTTATTCAGGTATTCCCCCTTCATTGGGAATAAAATGAAGATGACATGTGTGTAAGGTCTGTGTGTGCATGCCTGAGCCCCTGTTTGTGCATGTGTGTCAGCAGGCATGAGTATTACACTGCAGCCCAGAAGTGGCCCAGACTTAATTACCCGTCTCTCGCCAGACGCTGATTGCAAGTCCATGTGTCTTGATTATACGATTCAGTGTTTCCTTACACACACACTCACACACAAACTCATACGCACACAGGAAGAGAGCTTGAGATATTCCTGAAGCACTTCTCAACTTTGGAGTGCTTTTCTGTGTCATGAATAAACTAAAAAGAGGAAAGCAGTTTGGCAGAGAAAGAGAGCAATGATGAACTTGTATCAAATTTTCAGATCTCAAGCATTTTCAAAGGTCTGTTTTTATTCAAAACACACATTAAAATCATACACTTCATGATGAATGCTAAACATAGAAAAATAACATTTAAGGACCAATTTTTTTGTTTCTTTTTTCAGCTTTGAGTAGGTCCATGTTGTCTTTATCACATATTGTGTATGTTATGCCTGCATATGTAAGGAAAAACTGTGAGATACATTATTCATCCAGTAACTCCACAGTTCTGACTGTTGCCACCCACATATTATTTTAAGGCAGATCTCACGGCCAGAATAATGACCGTGGCTCTAAAAAGCAGAGAAGCGAGAGCAGGCATTTTAGGAAATAACAAGCAGAGGAATCCCATTCGATATACTGCTGCAGGTGCCTGGCAGAGTTGTCATAGTGACACAGAATCATGGTGCTTCTCTGTGTGTGTGTGCGCGCGCGTGTGTGTGTGGATGTGTGTGTGTGTGTGTGTGTGCGTGTATGTCTTTTAACCATTTCTCCTGACGTATTGTTGCAGTTAAATGACATGATTGAGACTGAGAGGGTGAGAAACAAAAAGAAAGAGATAGTGAGAGAGAGTTTTACAAAGTCTGCATCGTGCTCTTAAAAGTTGTAATAGCTTCTTCTGTTCTCCAATTATGGCAACTGGGTTGAGCAGACACACAATCCAAGTTAAAAATAATAATAATAATATTCAACAATGTGTTCACCTTTTAATGCTGCGTTAACACCACTTTCTCCTTGACCCTCTGGATGTGATACAGAGAGTTGGACAGCAAACGGTTGCTATGCTAGTGGTTGAAAAATAATAATCATAATAATCATACAAAAATAATAATCATAAATTCACACAAAAACGTATTTCACACATTTTTTGTGTGATTAGTGTGGACTCTAGTGAAAGTAACAATACCTGAATGTAAAATTAAACGATAACAGGTTAAAGTCTTGGGTTATAAATCTTACTCAAGTACAATAAGTAAGTATAGATGTATTGATAGAAAATTGTACTTAAAGTGTGAAAAGTATAAATACTCGCAATACTAAAAAGTGACTGCTGACAGTGATATGTTATTGGATATAATACTGTAATGGGTCTTAATAGACCCATGATGAATACCTGCACACTGCTATTTTTGTTCCCAGTTGTTTATTCTTTCACGTCTATCATTTAACAGCTCTCTGAGGAAGACCAGTCAAAACACTGTAATGTCAATGTAGACATTTTTTAACCTTCTTAATTGTGAACTGGAACTTTCCTGATCTCAAACCGGGTTATGTTTAGCTCTGATATGTGTAGCTTAAATGGCCTTTACACTGACAACTCATGCAGCTAATTATTTTTAATTAACTCTACCTTTTTGGTGTCCATTCTACCCTTTGACACATGCCATGCTGTGTGCCAACATCTGTTTATGCTGCTCTTAACGTTTGATGCTGCTTGTGTCAAACAAATAATTACCAGAGACAGGAGCATCTGAAAAAGTTCATTATTGAAGGTTGGATATCTACACTGAGAGAGCTGTTAAATAATATTATGAAATTGTTTAAAATCAGATGAAGTGGGTGGAGAGTCAAGTGCTAAGGTTCTGGGTTCGGCCTTTCTGTGTTGAGTTTGCATGTTAATAATGCCTGTGTAAGTAAAATAAAATCACCGGCAGAACAGGCAGAGCTCTTTTTCAACTGAGGTTGTTATTATTACAAAGAGTTATTCTAATACTACTACTCTACTGTTTTAAAATATAGGAGGTGACTTACTGGTATTTTAAGTCAGATAAAACACCTATGACTTATGGAATTAATTCTTGGTGCTAGTGTCAATAATATGTCTCAGAGGAGGTGTATCAGTATTGCCTCATTTATTATTTAGCTCTATCCCTTTCTCACCATACCAAAGAGACTATTTTCAGCCTGTCCAGCCACAGGAGAAAGTTGCTAGATTGGATCTTTGTTGTGGGTGACATTAATTATATGTATGTTTTAGGCAGGTGAATAAGGTCAGCCTCACTTTCTCAGTGTTCCTCTGAATATCTTTTAGTCACTTTAAACACCTAATGCATGCAAATTATTTGACCCCACCTCCACATGCTATGTGGAAATAAAAGGAAATAACAAAGAGAAAAAGTCTACTCTCTCTAAGGTGCGATTTTAGCTTTTCTTCCAATCTTCAGATTTCAGAAAGGGTATTGCTTTTGCAAGTAAAAAAAAAAAAAAACCTCTTCAATGCAAAGCATCATTTCCAAGATCTATTTCATTTTGATAAATGTGCCGTTTCAAAAGCACTTTCCCCCTAGTTCCTTGTGCTGGAATAAAAAGAGACTTGAATTACATTGACCCCAATTCTGGGCTGTCTAAATGACTGCCTGAGTCAATTTCTGCCAGGCGGTTCTGAGAGTGGAGCTCATCAAACGACAGGCCTTTGTAAGATTGCAAGACCTCTCAAAAGTTAAGTCAAATTATGTCGTCCTGCTCTTCCTTCCGCGCATGGATAGCTTCTTTCACTACTAATTCTGGTCTGAGGATTGTATTTACAGTAGATACATCACCATATCCAGAGAAACTTTTTCAAACCTGCATTTATCTATTTTGTTGCAAGTTGCAGGCAACACAAGCAACAAGCCATAAACACAACACTGACACATGTCAGTGTCTCAGTCTTAATTTGTCTCAATCAGCTTGTTGCTTGCGCTACCCCCAAGGTGCAAAAAATATATAAATGCAGGTTTGTTGGGCTGGTTAAAGAGGAGAGGATGAATGTCAGTAGCTAAACAATCTGACCTTGTCCACATCTTAATGGACTAAAAGAACATTTCCAGTTTCAGACAGTGAAGTTAGTCAGAACTCTGTGTGTGTGTGTGTGTGTGTGTGTGTGTGTGTGTGTGTGTGTGTGTGTGTGTGTGTGTGTGTGTGTGTGTGTGTGTGTGTGTGTGTGTGTGTGTGTGTGTGTGTGTGTGTGTGCGTGTGCGGGTGGGGCTGTTGTAAATGATGTTATTGAGTTCACCTTCAAGACTACAGTGTTTATTCAGGGAAAGTGCTTACCCATACACACCCTCAGACACATGCATCATCTACATATTTACTGCAGCTGCAACGGTCCAAATACATACTAAAACACACCCTCATAATATCACCAGTACAGTCATTCATGCACACCAATTTGTCACCTAACTTTACCAACCAAAGAACATTCAAGTCATTCACACACCCTTAAACAGATGGACACATGTTGCCACACACACAAACATAAACACCCCATCTCAACAGTGTTCCTTTTGTATCTTTGAAATGTTTTGAGGTAGTGTGAGGTAGTAAAACTTTCCATGAGGTTTGTTCCTGAACCAGTCTGAACAGGGTTGTGCTCATTAATGTAACTTTTTTAGTTGGTCTTACTTCATAATGTGCTTTCACATTTAAAGGTGGGTTTTCTGCATTGATCTGTGAGACCTCCATTTAGGTCCTTAACACTATCAAGACCTATGCTGGTCTCTAAATTAAACTAATCAACATCTGGAAGATAACATATATTAGATAAACACATTTGATGTCCATATAGGCACAGTAGAGAAATCTAATCTAAGGAGACATTCTGAGGAAAATTATATGAAAATGCCAAATTGGAATGTAGGCGGCTGCACTGCAGTATTTACACTGTCTGACTTTTCATCTTTACTGACTTTTCATCTTTACTGATGAGTCAAGTATGGTGTCTATATATTGTTACCAAATCACACCTTATCTCATCACTTAAACAGCTCCATCTCTTTAACATCTTACATCGTCACACTGTTGTTAAAAGACAAAAACAAGATATGAATAAAATAAATCAAATGTGAATGGCTTATGATCAATAATCAGAATTTAGGTACATCCCTTGTGTTGTTTATTTTTTGTATTTTCATTCAAACAGTGCTGATAATATTCAACACAAGACATATTTGTGGAAACCTGTAGAAATCTTACCTGTATTACCTGCATTGAACCTCATCTGGAAACTAGTTCCAGTGTTATGAGACATACTGTACTTGATGTTTTAATTGCCTCCTTTTCTAGAGTATACACTGTTCTGATGTCAAGATAGTAATTCCAAACAAGTAATGTGAGATATATGCCATTTATACCACATTGTCAACTCAACCTTTGATCTTAAGTGCAGAGAACAGCAGAGACGTAAGACTAAACATACATGTAAACAACATGGTCATGTCTAGTACATTAGTCTTGGATCTCTTAACTTTTTGCTGTGTTGTGTGCTGTTTCATGTACAGAGGGATTCCAGGGAAGAAATGCGGGACCATTATTGTGAAAGCAGAGGAGCTGAACAACTGCAGGGTGAGGATGGACATACACTTCTTAAACGTTTATATATTATATTCAGATAATATTGAAATAGTTGAAACAGAGTGTAAAAAGAAATATAAAGTTTTTTAATTCCTTTTCCATTCACTCCCAGTCAATTGTTATTAAAGAGAAATGGGTTTTTTTTCTTAAGTTTGCAGTCACTTAATAGCACAAATTAAAACTTTTTTTTCTCCTCCATTGATGTTTTACTAGCCCTATTTATCTTTCATCTTTCATCACCGGGGTCCTATTTTGGCCTCTGCTTACATTTATCCATAGCATAGCAGAAACAACATTCCCCTAAGTTAGCAATAATAAAAGACAGCTTTCGGATCAAGTCCTTTAAGAAATAGGGGTTTTTTCCCAACTATTTTGCACTAGCATTCTAGTTTTTCAACATTGAGAAAAATCCGTCAGCTTTTCCATCAGTAGCAGCCTCAATAGACCAGAAGTCAGAGTATATCCAAGTATCTAAAAGTGAAATTCTTCTCTAAATGGAGATGTCTCTAACTGTCTGGTTGACTAGATAGATGGACGGATGGTCCAACAGATAGTTCAATCACAAACCATTAAAAATTATAAAGGTATGCTTTCTATATGCATTTTTATTCTGTTTTTTCTCTGTCTTTTTCTGTCTTTGCTCATTAGGAATCAGTGATGATGCAGTTCTGTGGGAACAAGTTAGACAAAAAAGATTTCTTTGGAAAGTCCGACCCATTCCTGGTCTTCTACAGGAGCAACGAGGACGGCACGTGAGTCCCCTCCTCTTCCTTTCCTCAAACTCCTTCCCTCTCTCCTTCTCCTTTTTAATTTTTGGTCTAATCCTTCCCTGCATCCAAAGGAAATTGGTTTCATTGATTTACCTTAGAACAAAGGTGTGTGTGTGTGTGTGTGTGTGTGTGTGTGTGTGTGTGTGTGTGTGTGTGTGTGTGTGTGTGTGTGTGTGTGTGTGTGTGTGTGTGTGTGTGTGTGTGAGAGAGAGTGTTCGATCTGACTCTGTGGGCTCTCTTTTCAATCCTGCAGTGTGTGACAAGATAAGACCTTGTGCCCTGAGGGAGGAAGATACCAAGTCAACCTGCAAGCTGAGGGACTAATGAAATTACCTGTTTTGCAGTGTGTGTTTTTGTGTGTCAGGGCAGCACTGTAGATTGCATAGATTTCTACCTTTACTTTCAGTGAGTGGAAAGTTAGTGGAAAGTCAGTTTAATTTTATTTTTCATTTTTTATCCCCACTCATATGTATATTTCTGAAGTGCATACTTCTCCATTCTAACTTCTAACTCCATTCCCTCTTTCTATTTCCCCTCTTCTCTTCCCATTAATCTTTTTTCTCTCTTTCTCTCCTTTTCCTTGTCTCACTGTCTCTGCCTCTCTTTGTTTCTCTCCACAGGTTTACCATCTGCCACAAGACAGAGGTGGTGAAGAACACATTAAATCCAGTTTGGCAGGCCTTTAAAATTCCTGTCCGGGCTCTTTGCAATGGTGATTATGACAGGTAAGTCTGATTTCTATTTTAGATACTAAATATAATGGCAATTTAAATAGAATACAACAACCCAGACAACCATCTGAATCGTCTAGGAAAACATGTTTCAGTATCAAACATACTGAAAATGTCACACTAGGTAATATGGGCAAATCTGGGGATATGATGGATGTTCCCATTGTGTCTAATGGCCTTGTCAGGCTACTTCACACACAATGAAACACTGCTGGCTATGGCTTACATCCACGGGAAAAACACACACTATATTTTACTGTATATAGGGGTTAATTAGGCACAGAAATGTGTGTTCCATACAACTATTACTGACTCAAATATGTTTTTCAAGTTACACAAGCCATATTTATCTGAATAAAGGTGGCAACAAATGACATAAATATCTGCAATATTAAATAAGTTACTGGACCACATAAACAGCTTATAGTCATTCATTTTTACCTTTGTCTGCATAATGTCTGTTTTCTGCTATACCTCTTTTCCAAATTTGTAACTTTGATAGAGTAAATAAATAACTAATAAATGAAACTGTTAAACAAAATGTGGATTTTGATTTTGCTATTTGGTTTTCATTTGGAAATATGTTTGACAGTTTCGTTTCTATAAGCATTATTTAATCTAAGTCAATACTTTTAGTGCAACTTCTTCTGCTTCTGCCATAACTACAGTCCTATCTAGGTGATGCATTCAGGGAAATGCTTTACTTTTGGCAGATAATCTTGTAACATTATTTTTTGAAGGTCAGGTTTATATTTAGCACACAAGTTCAAACAGACAGAGAGCAGACCACTACTAATTCTCTTGTCATACAACTGTAACATGAAGAAAGAGCCAAAATGCAGTGTGTTCCTCTAAAGTCAGTTCTCTGTCACATTTCTCTGCATTTATCTTGGTAGCACAACAAGTGTTGTCCTTCCCCCAAACAATACACACACACACACACACACACACACACACATACACACACACACACACACATTCACCCTATTTATTTTATTAAGTCTATAATGGTAATTGCACTGTCACCCGAGTATGAATGGGGTATTTGTTTATGTGGGTGTTTTTCATGTCTTTAGAAAACAGAAAAATAAACAGGAGATGAAACTGAAACTTAAGATAAACTAATTAAAAAAAATGTCAACATTATGTTTGACTATATATTAATGGAGGCAAGAATCTATGTGTCTGCTCCATCAAACAGGCTTAGATTAGGGCTTAGATTAATGTGACTCTGAAGGTTTTCAGGTGACAGCAAGGCTGACATTTAATATCGTGTTTATCTGTGAACATAAACATAATATGTAACTGTTCAAGACTTTCAGTAGATCAGCTCCCCCCAGCTCAGGAGGTCATGGCAGATCATCTGCATTAAAAAGCATCATGACCACTGTCCAGTACTGATCCTGGAACTGCTGGGGATACAGAAGCTATCAGTGGCACTTGTGGCTGTTATTGATTCGTTGATGGACGAAGGGATGCTATGTTTATGGTTGATGGCATGGCTGTTTGGAACATTTATCTTATTTTAGGAGGGTTTGCAATAAATTTTAGAATGTTAACCAACAATGCACTGATTAAAATACTCTCTAGGTTGCGCTAGCAATTAATTGGAATTAATTATTAGGAAGTGTACCAACTAAATACTGTCTCTGTGTTCCCTTTAATTAGAACCAAATAACATGGTTCTTTTTAGGAAATGTCTTGGAAGATATTAGAAAATTATGCAAAACATATGGAATTATAAAATGATTTCACTGCCTCTTATAACAGATTTGATGTGTGCACTCTAACTTTCATTTAATGATTTACATTGCTGAAATCCACATTTGCTGTGGGGGACACATGGCTTACTTTATATCTCAGGAGAAGAGCAAGTATGAGTGAGAAAAAGAGTAAGTAGATAAAGGTGTGTCAGTTGTGTTTGTGTCCATCTCCTGTCTTGATAGCAGTCATGAAATGAAAAAGGCACAGAGAAGCAGACAATAGGGTTTAGCTTAGCTTGGCTAGCAGACAGCAGCATTGATCTGAAGTTTGCTCCAATAAGCTTATTAGGGAGTTGAGTCACACCATGTCTAATCAATGGAAGACTGAGGAAACCCACAGTGGACTGCACATACAGTATACACACACACACACACACACACACACACACACACACACACACACATACACACACACACACACACAAGCACTCACACATTGGGTCTGCCTCTCTGCAGCCTGGGAAAAGAGATAAGGCTTAACTCATGCTGGCAAACAATAGGGAACTATGTCTTTGTGCTCATAGGTGTTCTCATGGGCCTGTGTTCACTCCCTCACACACGCACACAAACACACTAACACACACACACACACACAACCACACACCAACACACACACACACACACACACACACATTTATGCAGTGAAGTCATAAGATTAAAGCAAAATCGTCAATTACCTGTCACATCATCAAAGCTCAGAGTGACGGGATGTTTCCTACTGAGATGTGGCATAACACCAATTTAATAAGACATACACCCATAAGCACATGCATGTATACACACACACGGTTATTAAGAAAGCTCGAGACACACTGGTTTCTCATGAGGAGAAAGTGTTACATCAACCAGGAAACACATGCATCCACATCACTATACTATTCCCACTCCTTACTTTTATGGCCCACTTTCCTGTAATGTGTATCTGGTTCTTTAAGCATCTCTAAGGCCCATTAATGATGGTTTGTATTTCCACTCTCTCATATTGAAAGGTGAGAAGGATAGAAAAGTGCAGTTTTGGCTCAGGTTTTAAATTAGATTACACTTGTTTTAGAAAGCTGTCAAAGTTGTAAAGTGATAATAGAAAGTGCAGAAAAAAGTCGAACAAAATTTAGGAAATACTACTGTCTGGTTAGAGATTTTTACACAATAGTGCATGAGACTCAAAATTTGATCTGTCTGGACTTTCCGCTGTCAAAAAGACAAACGTAATTGACTGAGAGAGAACGAGTTCCACATAATTTTGTCACTCTGACTATCTTTTATTTATTTTCTCTCAGTTTTAACAGAACTCTTGCTTGCTCCCTCCTTTATGCTTTTCAGCAGTGCCTTTTGCTCTCTCTGCTTTAATTCAGTCTCTCTTCAATTTTCTTTTTGCCTCACCCATCTCCTTCTCTATGTATCGTTCACATTCTTTTGTCAGGGAGAAATTACCCTTCTGTTGAAGATATTGGTAGATATAGTGATAGGGCCGCATATTTGTCTCTTGCAGACTATTCTGTTTTTTTGATTTTTTTTTCCCCATTTCCCTGTAAGCTATAATGGAATGCAGAAATAGATGTATTTGGAGATGAGGAGAGCACAATACCGCAAGAAAATACAGTGCCAGGCAGAAAGCGTGTTTGAATAAAGACAAGCTGCAGAATGGATCTGCTTGTCCTAATGGCTTCACGACAACAATGAGAAAAAAGAAAAATCATATACATATATATATCAGGTACATTTTATAATTTCACAAGTATGGATGAAGCCTTTTAACATGTGGTATTTGTGTTACTTTTTACTCTGGGGAAAGTGAGTTGGCTTTTTCTTTTATTGTATATGTCAAGCATCTTTTTAAAATTTTTAATTTTCAACTTGATCCATATCTTTTGCCTCTCCCAACAGAACAATCAAGGTTGAGGTATATGACTGGGACAGAGATGGCAGGTAATTCCTCTCCGTCACTCGTTGTTATTTTTGTGATAAAACTATCATATAACCTTTTAGATCACAGGATGCAAATACATAAGCATATTAATTTATCAATTGATTAGAAACTACTCAATAATTGATCTGGCAAACGCTGGCCATCCAGTACCAAGTACCAATTGTTTGAATTGATCTAGATGTGTGATAGGACAAATTATGTTTTCATCTGGGTCTGCATCTCTGCTGTTTGTTACTTTGCCTTAAAAGTATAAACAAAGTTTTGGGCCGTTTCACAGATATAAATACAAATTTCAATTTTTTTTATTATTAAAAAAAGTTGCTATTATGTAGGGAATATGTCATGATTCATTAGGTGCATGTAAGCTCCTGATTTGCAAAAAAATCAGACGTTTGTTTTATTGTTAATTACTTAATACATGCAATGGTGTTTTTAATGATAAATAACAAATATATTTATTGTTTGAACTCTCTAAACTAACAAGTCTTAGCAGCAGCGGAACAAAGAGTACATAGACTAAGAAAAGAGTTTGTGTCCAAAAAGCTGTCTGACGTGAGAACAGTTTATTTATTTTTTATTTAGTAATGATTCTGTTGATGCAAGTATCAATACTCAAAATACAAAGATAGAATGAGTGCCACCATGATAACTTCCCAGGGCAGTTTTTTCCTTGTTATATTATAAGCCACTGTGCAGCCTTTTGGCAGTTGATGAACCTTCAAATTCATGAATCTTACTTGTACTCCAACTTAACTTCCTGGATCAGATTTTCATTGTCTAAGTACCTGAAGCAACACACCTTGCATTTTTCAACACAGGGCTCTTTGCCTGTGTCTGACTGCCCTCTTAGTTCCACGGGCTTCAATAGTGGACAGACATCTTATATTTATCAACATCTAGTATGTTTGTTTAGCAAATTTTTGTAGTGTTATCGAATTTGGTTATAAGGATCATGAGCATTGGAGCAAATTGTAAATGTATGAAATATAATATGTACTGACAACCTCATAGCTAGTAAACACTGATAAATAGATGGCAGTACATTTCCTTTAACACTAGTCTACAGTCAGTGAGACAGAAAAGAAGAGGAGTGACATTTGTCAAGCTGTAGTTTAACAGGAAGTAATTTCTCAGTGTCATTCTCATTCTGATGGGGGGGACACCGTGACGCTTTGGTGTAATGTTTTTTAAAGGGACTGAGAAATGTTAACAATTTTTAACAAGCTGTTTGGGTTAACTGAGTTTTTGTGTTATTTAATAATTTCCATGTACATGAAAAAGTCTGCTGTCTTTTTTACCCATGCATTGCTTCAATACTACAACAAATCTCATAATTGTTACTCTAACATTAAATTAACTAAGTTGTCTTTTTTGGGACATGAAGCAATTCAGTTTCCTTTAAAAACTCACAACACATGATGGGACCTTGTTACAAGACAAGTTTGAGAATAATGTTTTGAGTTTTTTACCTCACATGTTGGGATTGTCACTACATTGTGGTCTGTATCTTATATAATTAACTGTCGAACACTACTACTTTTTTGATATATTCCTTTTGTTCTGTCTCTCTGTGCTCTCTTTCTGCCTCTCTGTAGTCACGACTTTATTGGAGATTTCAGCACCAGCTACAGAGAATTATCCAGAGGGCAGAGCCAATTCAATGTCTATGAGGTGAGATTGTGTGTGAGTGTCTTGCAAGCTTGTATGTACATGATTGTTACTGTATTCAGTTTGATGCTGAGTCTCCTATCTAGACCAGTGTACAGGTAAGCAGGTCACTCACATAAACAGTAATTGAACAAACTACTGGAAATGTTTTGAATCAAGTTAAACCAGTGTAAAATTAAACTGCCATGCTCAAATTGTATTTTGGTTTGTTAATTACTGTTAAAATACTAATACTGTTACTACTGAAAAACAGCCTTAGTAATAGCCCCAGATTTTTGTCATTTTCAAACTAATGGTCTTAAGTCCCAACCGACGCTGTCTCGATAGTCCACTATAACTAGCCTCCCATATTTTCATATATGAAATTTAATCCTGCTATGATGATGCTGATCTCCCACCTACGTACATTAGAATAAATATATTCAGTGCCCACAACATTTGTGTTTGGCCTCACTGGACCCAAGAAAAATCCCAGCGTAGCCTTCTGTTTTAGGTAACATTTTCTCAACTCAACTCAATGGAGTTTTTAAAATGATTTGAGACCTACAAACAAAATTTCCATTCAACTTCATTGTGTTGGGTGGTGGCAGATATCTTATTTTAGCAACAAAATAGAAAAAAAGTTGGAGAATATGTTTGTTTGTGATTTGGGTGAACTGACCCTTTAAAATAACTGCCACTACCCGTCGCAGTTACAAGGATGGAGAGTGTTAAAAAGGTTAGGAACATATGCTAAAATGGCTTGAAAATCATGGAAAACATTAATCTCCAATATAAAGTATAGTATGTTTTAAAAAGGCTCCCTATAATATAACATATCATACATTTTTATGTTTTTTTTATGGAAAATAAATAATGATTAAAATGAAGGGGGCTCTCATAAGACTCAGATAATGCCAACCACAATCTTACACACCTGGACCATGTTTAAGGTCCCTGTGTATATATACTGTGTGTAGATCATGCACACGTATACACTCACACACACTGATATGTTATGATGGCTTATCTTCTCCCAGGAAGAGTCAACACTTCTTGATTAGCAGAGTACCACACAAAGAGGACAGGGGACTGTCATTTTAAACAGCTACTGTTTGCCTAATAGTGCTCAGATGTGCACACGCACAAAGGCACACAGACTTACATTGATAAGTATGTGAGGAATAGCAGATAGATAGATTCACACTCACTTAGTGTGTGTGAGTGTGTTTGTGTTACAACCAAGTTTCAATCAGTTCACCTCATTTCTAGAGGCAGATTTGTCCTTGTGTGTACCTATTGCATTGTGAACCAAGGAGAAATCCATAAATCCACACATTTGTATGGTTTTTCCCCAATGTCCTCTCTTTCTGTTTAACCTTTGCACAGTTTAATTAGGCCATAAAGCTCTGATTTAAAAGTCCAAATCCAGTGTTTGGGATTCAAAGGGAGTTTAAGATCAACTACGTGTTTTAATGAGACATGACAGACAAAACGAATTTAGGCCCACAGCTGAAAAAGTGGCTCCTTTCTAATATCTTCACAAAAAGAGGGGGGTCTCAAAGCAATAAGCTTACAGCTGCCTTAGATGCATAGGAATCTTAACTTATGGGTCACTGTGTACTCACTGTGTTCTGCTACATATTTATGAAGTCACATCAGTTAGTTTAGAGCCACAATCCACCTCTAGCTTTAGCTGCTCCTCTGGATATGTTGAGCTTTATGTGCATTACTCAAAGGCATATTCATACTGGTTACTGGTTTAGGGAGGGGTGTATTTGAGCATCGCGAGAGAGACAGAGGGAAATTTTACTATGAACTCAACAACCTCACAACCGGAGGAATATAGGGTATTGTTTAGATTTTATTTAATCTATTTTATATTCTGCTTCTTCTTATCGACTCGTAGTTTCATGTTTTGGTATTCTACTGAAGAAACATATGTAAAGTCAAGACATGCCTTAAGGCAGTTTTTGGCTGCCATAAACAGTCTTAAATGGCAAGGTATTCTGTGAATATTTTTGGTTAATGAAATGAAAGATTGAAATAATGGATGAATGAATAAGTTGACATTGAAGCTACAAGAGAGAACCCTGTCTTTATTAGGTGGTCAATCCAAAGAAGAAAGGGAAGAAGAAGAAATACCTGAACTCTGGAACAGTAAGGCATCACATCTGATGTATTGCTCTTTTCCTTGATATATAGAGTGGTATTAACTAGATTTGAAATGCATTAGTATTCTACAGTTAGTTCAGACTGGTACTTCATTTTCATACTGCTTAATGTAATTGACCAGGTCACTGAATTTATTGTATTAGTAAAAATAAGAAACTGAATTTGTCCAAAGCTGATTGTGGCCCTCTCAATTACAGGTTACGCTGCTGTCATTCCTGGTGGACATTGAAGTTAGCTTCCTGGACTACATAAAAGGAGGGTAGGTCAATGACTATACATTCATTGAACCCACACTGAGGGATGGGGGTTGTAGTCCTTTAATGAGAAGTGACATGCTGAGTGTGCCGGTCCCTGCCTTGATAATAACCCCATCATGAATCAGTGTCCGTAGTATGCCAAAGATAATGATCCCTCAGTGTGAGTGAATCAGTTGGAAACTGTACATTTGCATGTGAGAGAAAGTGAAAGGTGGAAAGAGAGAGACCGACAGATGGGCTGACCTAAAGTCAAGTGCACAGGGCTTAAGTGTGTGTCTTTGTGTGTTTGAGTGTGCACCCTTGTGTGTAATCTTGTATTGTGTTTGTGCTTGCCTATTCCATGTGTCATCAAGTGTGCTCGCATGTGTGTTTATTTACATGTGGTTGTGAACGTATGTTGCTCAGGAGGTTTGACTGTGCACCCAGGCATGGCATAAATGCTTGCCTACACACTCTGCCTTCATTAGACTCACAGAGGGGGAGACTGTCAAGGGAGAGAATGGGACTGTGTGTGTGCAACTTTGGAAAAATATCTCCATTTTCATCCTTGTATTCCTATGTTCCTGCTGCCTTTGTAGCTGTGTTTTTAGGGCTTACAAAAGTCAGCTGGATTTTAAAGAGAATACACACTATATACACACTTTACCCAATTTTGAGGAAAAAAACGTAGAAAGGAGAAGTTTCTTCCCTAAGAAAACAACATATCTCATCTCATCTCTTTTCCAAGCTTTATATTTTTTTTCTTCACCACAAATGAAACTTTGATGAATTGATTAGTTGGATGTTGAAAGTTTTAGACTTTTCACTTAATTCACATGATCAAGATTTTACTACATTGCTGTGGTGACCATCAACCAGCATGTCAGGGACCAGGCTTTTGTTTATTTTAAACGTCAGGAAGAACAGGCTTGATGTAAATATAATATAATTATATCTCAAACATTGAAAGCTGGGAGTAACAGCCTGAAAAAATCACTGGAGTTTTTCTCAACTTGTTAAGTGTGGTGGAAAGGTTTTCTGTAAGTGGACTACACAAGAGTTGAACATGGAAGATAACCTGAAACATCTTCTGAATTATTTATCAGATGACTCAGTGAATGACTCGATAAACCCCTCAAATTCAATGCAGGTGCCCAAGGCATGGATTTTCTGTAAACACTGCTTCATGCCTCATGCCCACAAGACCTCTGATGTAAACTATGAACTCTGGGATCAACCTTGTGTCCCGAACCCATAATACATACTAATTATAAGCAGGTTTTGAGTATGTTTTTTATTTGTACTGGAAAATCAAAGAAGTAAGTGTACTCAAAACTGGCAGTATACATACTACCCCAAAAAATAATAGGAACTGAATCTGCTTTTTAGTACTTAGTATTTATCTTCGTTTAGTATTATTCAAAGACATACAGTTTATATAAAATGTTGGAAACTTACTGAAAGTTAAGTCACAAAATAAATCCTGACTGACAGTAAACATGTAGAACTATCTGTAAAAACTGCAGTTATAAGACTGGATAGAAAATAACCTGAACAGGCAGAGAAACTGTGGTCACAAGAAGGTAATGTACAGTAAGTAATAAGCCCTCCTTAACCTGTATCCACATGCAGAATTGCAAGTGTTTTTTTTTTGTTTTTTTTTACAGTTTTTTAGTTTGTAAAACACAGGAGAAAGACAATGTTTGTGTCTCCCAGGTTTTTGGTTCACCGCTTTTGTGTTACTCATAAATGAGCCTGTAAAAACTGCTTCCTGACTAAGAACACTGATCAATATGATATTGATTCACAGGGCATTAGGAATGCACTTTTCTGTATGCCAGATTAATATATTAGATGGAGCTAGTGCATATGTTTAAGCTGTAGGACATGAAGCATAAATTTTAAGATGCCATATGACAGGAAGGCTTTAATGATCGTATACTGGCGCATGTTTTAGTCATGTGCCGAGTGTGATCAATTTGCATGAAGGACAAGGTTGTTGAAATGCATGTGTGTACTTTCACCACATGTCTTTGCATGTTTACTCACTGCTGCTAATGGAGAAATCCCATCATCAAGTCTCCCTACAAACAAGACCACATTCGCAGCAGCACTGTTAGTCAAAATTTGTTTTTGTTTTTTTTTTTTTTGTTTTGTTTTGTTTTTTGGCAGTGCTTTGGGAGTGTGAGCTGGGTGTTGTTACACGCATGTGTGGCTAAATGAGGTGCCAAGTCCTATCTCAGTGTTGGAAACCTAAATGGACTGTAGTGGTCCAGTTGCACTTACTCCAGTTGCATATTGGGAAGACCGTGTATTTGTGCGCAGACACACAAATGAGCACACACACACAAAAAGATAAAAACACCCATGCTTACACATGCAAACATCCACCCTCATAGGTAATTTCTAAGTCGGGCATTTCCCTGAAATCCCTTAAACATCTCAGTCTTGTTTAACTGTCTACAAAGTTATTTTGACACTTTGCCAGTCACACCCCCCCCACACACACACACACACACACACACACACACACTGCTCTCTTATCTTCTGATTGACAGCTCTTTTTGCAGCTTCAAGCCAATCAGCTAATTGTTCATATGGACCTAATTAGGAAGATGATGTGCCAGCAGCATTAGCATAAATTACTGATTTGAAAAGGCTCCATCTCAATTCAGAGCATTGGATTGCGATGGATTGCTGCTCTCATTCTTTTCACTCCCTCTGATAAAGCATTATTACCACCCGTGGTTCAACAAAGAGGTCTCTATTCATTAGCATGAGGATAAAAATGAAAAATTGTTGGCTATATCTTACATATTTAGCTCTTCCATTGAAGGCAGCCCTGTCACTCATAGTGGCAGATATTGTTTCCCCTTATTTTGGTTTTTGAATTGAGTATTAAAACCAGAATAGAAGCAGGCGAGAACTCTTGCGCTTGTATTGAAATTTTTCTGAGAGGTTATCATTAGAAAGGGGAGCAGAAACTTAGAATCAATGCAAAGATTTGAAAAAATTGAAATCTTTTAGAGGAACCCAGGCATTTTACCTTGGGGGTTATATATTTGCCGGTATCAATGCTCATACTAATTTGACTTGATGCAGGTGTGAGCTTTTTACTTTCCTCTCCTCTTCTCTATTCTCCTCTCCTCTGGCCAGATGGACACGGTCCGACCAGCAACATCTGTTTGCATATCATCAGGAGAGGTCACGTTGCCCAACCTCTGATGCTGTTTTTAGGTCACTCAGTGTACTCATGCATACATTTCCCTCTGATACTAAAATACAGGAGGAAAGGACTCTTGTTTTGAAATTTTTCAACATTTTTTGTCTTAAATAGAACATTTTCACCATTAGACGAAAATTTCCAATACAGTAAGGGGTAGAGGGCCTGTTAAGACTGCCTTTCAAAACTAGAATGTTTGTTTATTGTTATATAGGTGCTGATATCAGTCATTTTAAAAAGACAAAATCAGTCGACAACTGCAATCAACCACAAAGATAAGTATGATTTTCCTCAACTCTTAAGGGTTTTCTTGGTTTTAAAGATGAAGAATAATGACTAGTGGTGATTACTGGTAGGTGGCGAATTATAACTGACTGCTTATGAAGGTATTTGTGCTAAAACTGAAATTACTTCAGATATTAACTGATAATTTTTGGGACAATTACTATTACAGCTCCTATGTAAAAATTCTCACATTGGCAACTTCTAATATTGTATTTGCCACATCAAAAAAGATACAGCTGCAAAAAACAATGCATGCCATTACACACAATAGTTTGAAAGATACTTTATTATTGCATCCAGGCGGAAGTGATACTTTTAGCCCCCTGGTTACAATACTATAAATATTCTTTACATAGGGTTTTAAATAGGAAAGAAAGGTAATGGACAGTATACTGTAGAGAGAGATTGGTTTACAGGGCTACCGGCTGCAATCTGGTCTGTCTCTAAAATGGTTAAGGTTATACTTCTGCCTCAATATTGCTTTACAGAAAATGACAAGAAAAATTGTTTTTGGAGTTTTTTGGACACTTCCTTCTACAAGTAATTTCAAGTTTACTGTGTCTGCTTTTGGTTTTAGCTTAGCTTCCTCACTTAACTTCACTTACCACTTGCCTTATTCTATATAGATAAGCCTACATATTTAGTGTTAAGTGAAAAGGGTGGGTCAAATGGTTCTCTTGTTTTGAATGGATGGGTGAAAAAGAGAAAATAAAGTACAATCTGTTTTTATACTATTCATATTGTTGCTTTATCATTCAATATATTTCTACTTATAAAAAACATAATTTTATAGGTAAAATTGGGCTAAATAGCACAAAAAGTTATACTTTGCCAATATTTTCAGTAGTGAAAGTTTCTGCAGAAGCAAGTCACAAGAGATCTGGAAGAGATACAGTAAGTCTAGAAATTAGATGCTTTGAAGATTTAGGAGAGACTTTAACACCCAGTCTGTTCAGTCTACAGAAAAGCTTTTTTAAATGTAATGCAGATCCTCCTCAACAGTCCCCCCCGGCTGTGTGGTATTTTGTCATATTGGTTTCTTGCTGAGTCACTATGGGCTTTAACAGCAGGGGAAGATCAGGAACTGACAGAAAACCAGCTGCTAAAAAGGCATTCCCCCTTCACCCCAAATACATTATTATATACTCTACATGCAACACACACACGCTCGCACACACTATTCAAAATGGAAAGCCATGTTCATGTAACACAGTCCTTACTGTATGTATTGTTTTGTCTCCAAGACTTAGAGTCTCTTATATGAAGCATTGTGGGAAAGGTATTGTATTGGTCACATACAGTAAAATACATAGACACACTCTAATATAAAGATGGACACACACAGAAACACATACATACAGTACATACCGTTTAAGAGAGACACACAGAAAAACCAAGAAGCAGACCGTGTAGTGAATAGGGAAAAGTGAAAATGAACAGTCATTTTCAGTGTGTAATTAAAGCAAGGCACTTAGCCAACCATTACTGAGTAATGGCTGGAGGTGCCCAGTGGCCTCTTCAAAGAGGACAGTGAAGGCTCTTGAAAGCCAAATAGAGGTTAGCAGAACAGATCGGAAAGCCAGATTTAAGGAAGAAAAGGAGATATAAATCAGTGAAAACTAACTGTATCTTTGCTCTGTTCTACAATTTTAGTCTGACCAAAAGAAGTGGACCTTATTAGTGTAACTAATGTACAGCTTTTAATGTACATTTGAGTGTATATCAACCAATTTAACCCTTTCCCACATAGCTTCATGTTTTTGGGTTTTTTCCGATGTAATTCCCCCAGTGAGGAACAGGTGAAATTTAATTTTATAGAGCATGTGTGTAGAAGTATTTGTGCCTGAATCTTAAGGGTTATGGTGAACTTGCCAAGAGGTGGATTGCAGCGAATTAAAAAAAGAAAAGAAAAACAAGACACAATAGGGCTGGTTACAGTCCTTAAAGGGCTGGAGAAGTTTTGTTCTATCTTAAGGACACAGAATGATAAGATACTAAGCTTTGGTTTTTAAGGAAAGCTAAACTCACATCTTTCCTTCCTCTGCTGAAACTCAATGATGTGACGTTGTGGTTAAGACCTCTGACTATGGAGATACCTTATCATACCTGGCAGAACCTTTTGCTGCTTTTCCGGTTTGAACCTGTTCAATGTAGATCTCCTTTTCATGTTCAGGTAGTTTTGTATCTGTTTGAGCAAGTATTTTATATAGTGTGTGTGTTATGCTTTGTTTCATGCCACCTGACACCCACAGAAAGAAATGTAAGTCTGTACCAGGAAACACACAGATGGAAACAAGCATGTTGCCTTTCAACTATTATTGCCAAATGCCTTCATGTTTAGGGTAATAGAAGGAAAAGCAGTTAATTTCATGGTAGGTTTGATTCTGTGTTGAAAACTGTGAAAGCACTTTGTTGTATAAATAAAGTAATATAAAACAAGAAATACTTTAATAAGGCAACAGATTTGAAGTAATCATAGAAAAGAAAAATAGATGTACAGTATCTTCCTAAAAGGCCAGTCTGCATGACATCCAAAAACCCACATCACCAGGGAAAATTCCAAGAGCCACTAAACTGATGTCTGTCTCACGTTTTTGTCTGATTAATGCAAAGGATATAGTTGACCTTTTCGAGAGTGTCCTGTGGTCTGATCTGGATATTAATGTTCTGGTCTGGTCATTAATATTCTCTTCATTAGTAGTCAAAATGATGATGTCAAACATTAAGGATGATTTTCACTTTGTAAAGCAAGAAACTCTGACACTGACGAGGAAAAACTTCACAGTCAGTAGAACGATCTACTGACTGTGAATTGTACAGCCTCATAGCCCAAAATAATCACAGTCAAACTAAAGAGGTTTGATAATGTCAATCAATAACAGTGACTCAATAATTACAACTCACTTCCAAAAAGTATAGAGCCAATATCCTCTGATTTGGAACCCAAGTTCCTGCTTCTGTCATAATTTACTTGACAGCTTTTAAATTGTACATTATGGTTGTGAATCATATTGTTGATGTAACTCTGACATTGTGTTTTCTTGTGCAGATGTGTTTAACCATGGACTACCTCTCTGCTTTCAACTATTCTCTGCCTTTTGTCATTTTTTATTGTCCATCCTCTAGTTCACATTGTTTTTCTGGCTGTCCCTTCACACTCCCACAATTGGAGGTCCTTTCTCAAACGTGTGTGTGTATGACAGAGAGAGGCTGGGTGGTAGAGAAAGAGGGTATATATAATTTAGGCTGCGAGGCTGAAGCTTGACTGTGCCAGCGTCGGGAACTGGACCAGAGCTCTCTTAGATCTCCTCTCTCTGCTCCCATTGTCCACGTCACCTAGAAAAACTGCTCTGCTGTCACTTTCTTGGCTTTTGGGAAATCAAACCTTCCTATTAATCACTCTATAATTAACCTTTTTTCACTTTGTACAACATCACTGTTGGGTGAAAACATGCGATCAGCTTTTATCAACTAAGAGTGGCTTTGTGCTTTGGTCAATGACAGTGATTGGGGATATTATCTGGTGGTGTTTTAAAGTTTTTCTGTATATCCCTTAAAAGTTTGGAGAGTTTTCCTCACTAATAGAGGTATCATGCTTTTCTTTTACTGATGTAAAGATGTAAAAATGACCAAAACTGACGTTAATGTTTTATATGAAACTTGCAGCAAAAGATGCACTTTCGAAAACATAACAGAACATAGCCATCTCAAATTGGGGAAAATAACTATTTTTTGGCTGGACAGCGACAGGGGGCCAGTCCTATAAACACAAACGTCCATCTGACTGACTGACTGATAAAGTTAAGCAATTGGTCAGCCGAATGCTGCGTAAGTAAGTGCTGAGGTAACACCATTGGTCATTTCTCTTTCATAATGAATATTTTGTATTGCGTCATCAGAGGGGTGTTCACAGACATTGTTGCCAACTTAGTGCCTTTTGTTACTAGATTTACTGACTTTTCACATACTTTTAGTGACTTTACTTCACAAAAGCACCTAGAAACAAATCTAGTGACTTTTTGGACAAACCTTTGCTACTTTCTATGGAAGAGAGTTTTGCCCCGAAAGTGCAAGGTTGGGCTTTCCCTCTGCAGTCACACCTCTCTGTGTCTCATTCAATTGACAGCACGGCAGCTGACACAGATGTGAATGAGCTTCTAACTTTATCTCTGAGTGATCATTTTACAAGTAAATATAGCCAAAATCATAGCACAGCCAATTTCTTTAACTTATGAGTCTGGTGATTTTGTCAGACAACGTCGCAGTTATAAAATCTTGATTTAAGCAGTGCAGAGCAGCAGCTTAGAAAGGGCTTGGAAGTGACTGCTGGTTAATATGTAGTCATAATGGGCCGCGTTTCAGTCAGAAACAGAAAAACATGTAAATGAAAACAGTTTCATTCGCAATTCAGCTGTATTAAAATACTGTACATGCGAGCACAGACAGTAGGAGAGAAGCAAACAGGTAAAGGACGGTCCAGCCATATACTAGGTTTTGACATATTGTTGTTGGAAAAACTAGGCTGTATAATCCTAGTCTTGTCAAAACAGAAGACTAGGACTATACAGTCTTGCTAGCATGCCTGTAAGGCTTGACCTAGGCACAGTGGTACTTTGAGTTTAGTGCAAATGTTAGCATGCTAATATGTTCACAATGACAATGCTAACACGTTACAGTTATGGCCAAAGAAGACTATGAGACTTCAGCCATCCCTAATGTTTTTGTGAGGACAGTGGTGCTCTGAGCTAAATTTTAACACCTGTATGCTATCATGCACATAGTGACAATGTTAATATGCTGATGTTTAGCAAGCAAAATGTTTACAATTGTCGCCATCTTAGTTTAGCATATTAGGATGCTAAAATTTGCTAATGTCATCAGTTTTGCAGTAGTCCAATTTCTGTGGAGCAATTTCACTACAAACGTAAAATATAAAAAAGTCAGGGGATCACTAGATTTCATGGTTATCCAATAGTTGTTGAGATTATTCAGTCTGGACCAAAGGACTGGACAGCTATTGTGTCTAAAAAACATCTGGTGTCCAATATTAGTTTGGAAGACCAAAATCTACGACATGACAGCTTAATAAACACAAATATTTTTTTGTGTAGAGATGACCACAGAGGACAGAGTGCAGGGACAGCCATAGAGAAGAGAGAAGATCACAATATTAAGTAAAGATTTTCTCTAAAGTTTTAAAATTAGTTGTTGCCTTGATTTATATGGGCTCACAAGGGTCTATACTATTACTGTATGTAGCCACAGAAGTGACAGAAGCAATTTTATATGGTTTTTCCTTTTTTCGTTTTTTTGTTAACAGACATTTTAAAAAAAACCTTGCACAAGTAATTTACATGGGTGTCTGACATTATAATTTCGCCAGAGTAAAATCATAGATTTTTCTCGTAATCACAATCACAACACAGAAATTGTATCGTGAAAATAGGATGAATGATATTAAAATGAATGTTATGGAATACATTGAGTGATCTAATGGGCAAGTACATCCAACTGACTCCATTGTTCTTAAAGATGGAAAGAAACCAAACCAACAGATGTTGCTAACCACCTTAATAATTATTTTATAGATAAAGTAGAAAATTTAAAAAATAGCATATCAAAAGTAGGTTAATGAAATATCTTATTTTTCATCATAAAAATTCAAGGTAGAAAACCTTGAAAAAGTAAAGTAGAAAACGCTATGCTAAAAACCTGTAAAAATAAACCACCAGGTGTTGACTGCCCGTTATTTTTTATATTATAAACCAGAGTTTTATTGAAAGATTATGTCCACAAGAATGGAAAACGCCCAAAATAGTACCTCTGCCCAAAAATGTATATAAATTTATTTATTACCTGTTGTAAGTAAAATTATGGAAAGAATAGTGTGCGAACACATTAAATGCAATTGTTCTATGAATAATTTAACCACTGAATTTCAGCATGCATACGGAGAAGGACATTCAACAGCTACTGCTCTGACTCTAATGACTGAAAATTGGCTGAGACAAATTGAAGAGAAGAAAATAGTGGGTGCTGTCCATCATGGATTTTACAGCAGCATTTGATGTTATTGATCATGAATTATTATGGAAAAAACTAGAATGTTATGGTTTTGCTCAGTCTGCATTATCATGGATAGAGAGTTATTTAATTAACAGGACACATCATTTATTTTAATGGGAGCTACTCTGATTTCAAAACTGTAGTGGTGTGCAGTACCCCAAGGAAGATGCCTTGGCCATTGCTGTCCACCATTTTCACAAATGACTTACTAGTTGTTATAAATAAGGCCAATATTTCGATATATGCGGACGATTCAACGATATATATGTTGGTATTCACGGCCAATAAGTTAAATACGGTTTTAAATTTAGTGTTGAGATCAGTGGTTGAATGGAATAGGGGGGAAAAAAATTGGTCCTCAGTGTTTCTAAGACAAATAGCGTCGTATATGGTTCAAACCACTCTCTTGGTATAAAACCAAATTTAAATCTTTGCATAAATGATGAGTCTATTTAACCAAATCCAGGAGACCAAGCTCCTAGGAATCAACTTAGATAGTAAATTATCGTGGTCAAAACTAGGTTGTTAAGATGGGAAATTGTATTTTTTTTTAAAAAAAAGATGTGCAACATTTTTGACACTAAACACTACTAAACAGGTGATTCAGGCTTTAATATTGTCCCATCTAGACTATCAGCTAGCAATGTGTAAATATTTCTGAGTAAGGATGATTGTAGTGCAGGTCAAAAGACTTTAACATTTGAAAACTGGATTAAATGTAGTTTAAAATTTAGTTTTTAAATCTAGGCTGCATATAGTCTTAACTTTTCTTAACCTCATTTTGGTCACTATGTTTAAATTTACTACATGTTGAAATATTACATAATATATAATGTGTAACATATACTGTTGAGCAAGATTTTAAGATGTAAAATAGACGTCTAAAAGTTCACACTCAGTTTTAACTTCACTATAATTGTAACCAAATGTTTACTATTATAGGTTTCAAATATAGGTGTAGAAATAAACCAGGACTTTGTTTCTATCAGGTTACAGCTAAATAAATATATATAAAAATGTAATATAACAAACAGTAGCATTCCAGGTTTATCATCTGTTAAGGATATTGAAGTCTGCAGAATAATGAATGACTGGACTACACTGAATAAAATGTAACAGTACGAACTTACTGACTAACTTACTACTGGAGGCTATGCTCTTTTATTTACCCATTGCCATGGTGAATCGCAGTATGGGAGCTCCATTGACGAAGACTTTTTTCATTCACCACACACACACTTAACTAAGAGTGAACATACTCAGACTCGACTTGAGCTAACTCTGATCAGCTGTTCTGGAACCGAAAAACTCTTAACTTATTCATCTCAGGGTTAGTCAATTCCAAATTCAGGGTTAGGATCCGATTTTGTTAAACCTGCTTCCTGGTATAGGTCTCTGATCATTAAATGTCTCTTTAACTTTTTCCTACCTCTGTCCCTCTCCCTCTCTCCCTCTTCTTCTGTCCCCTCTGGACGGCACAGTGACCACATTTCACATGGCCTGCTGAGGTGACAAAGATGATGAGCTAGTGGCTGTTTGACACTATCTGAATACAGAAGATGTGCGTAAGATAGACAGGGAGGCTTTTGTGTGTGTTTGTGTATGCGGCAGCAGGTGGGGATTGGTGTGAACCTAATCCTGTTCCTGCAGGTTAACAAGATAGGAGATGTTTCAATGGAGAGACATGCCTCTCTCTCATGCTGGGTGCTGTGGTGTGTGATGTTTTTCTGTGCCTTGTTTTGTCCCTCTCTTATCATGCTTTGTTCATATTTCTGTCTTTTCTCTCAGAAACTACAAAGTTCAAAGTTTGTGTGAGACAGAGTATAAGTAAAATCCAAACAGAAAGTTAGCTTGTAAATATATTTACGAGTGACATGAATAATGTGTTTTTAGGTCTTATCATACAGAGCTTTTAGCCACAGCTTGATATCTCAGCTTCATTGGACATCAAAATATGGAGTATAGAAATATATGAAAAATGCGATTGACAATAGTGACCTCTGACTTTCTACCCACGCTATCAGCCTGGCTATAAGGATGAGAAAGTTAGTTGATCAACTGCTTTAGTCCAGACCGAAATATCTCTAACTATTGGATGGATGGCCATGAAATTTTGTACAAACATTCTTGGTGTCCAGAGGATAAGTCTTACTTTGATCCCCTGACATTTTCTGTAGCACCCCCAGTAGATTGACATTTGTGCTTTTGAGTGGAATGTTCCAAGAAATATTGGATAGATTGCCATGAAATTTGATAAAAAACATTCATCTTTCCCTCACAACTTTGGTGATCCCTTAATTTTTCATCTAATGCCATCAGGTCAAACATTTTCACAATTTTAATTTGTCCAGTACTTTAGAAGCAAATATGCTAAAACACTAAGATGGTGAACATTATGACTGTTAAACATCAGCATTATAATTTTGAACATACTAGCATACAGTTGTTAGTATTTAGCTCAAAATCACCTTTATGCCTTATCCCACACTCACCCCACACTTTTATCCTTTTAACTATAATTAGCGAAGTGGGAAAAGCCTTTCACATCAGTCTTTGACTTGTACTTCTGAGTCGGAGATATCAGGAATTTCTGCGACAACAATGTCTTCCACATAGTGAAAAGAACTACGGACAAACTGTTGTCAGAACGGCTGCAAATGTTACCATCACTTGCAGTTACATCAAAATAAGATCTAATATTAGCAACTAACTGATTCAGCTAATTTTAAAGGAGTCATACACTGTTTGTGTGTATGACACAACAAAAGTAGCTAATTTAGACGGTTTAACTGCTGTGATTACAAGTCAGCACTAGGGCTAACCACTTTGGAATAATGCATAAAACACTACGAAGTCAGAAAAAGGGGTGTTTTACCTGTTCTTCCCATTCTGCCGACACTGCATGAATGCTTAAGTACAGCCGCACAGAGAGGCTAGCATGATCGTAGACTGAAGTTTAGTTTGCCTACTAATGTAAGTCCCTTAATGATTTCAGTTTACAGTTATGTAACTTTGGGTTACTCAAAATCAAATTCTCCACTGGTCTGTGTAGTCTAATTAAGCATTTGTAAAAGTTCACCTCCTGTCTACCAGAATACTACTGAATGTACTTTGTAGAGTTTGGGCTCACAGTTGAACATAGTTTAATTTTGGGTTCAAAGTCACAGTGGCACATGCTACTTTCACTTGTGCAGTTGTTAACGAGACTGTAGCTGTGATCTCTGCTGAAAACAACAACCTTCCTTTGAGCAACGTCATCCTTGCATGTTCGGTGTGAAAGCCTAGTAACTCGCTGTTTCCTCATTAATGTCGCAGCTAAAGGGCAGTAGGAACTCTGTTTGCACTCGTAAACATTGATCACTTTAACATGATTATGTCGGCAGTTCATGTCTTCTGATAGTTTCTTGTTGAATCGTGTGTGTGTGTGTGTGTGTGTGTGTGTGTGTGTGTGTGTGTGTGTGTGTGTGTGTGAGGGAGAGAGAGAAAAATAGAGAGGGGGAAAATTATTGTTGATTAATGAATCATCTTTCTGCTTTTGTCTTCCAAGGACCCAGATTAACTTCACAGTGGCCATTGATTTCACAGCTTCCAATGGTAAGCTTCCAAGTAAACACATACATACACTTTAAATGTGCGCACACACTTAGAAACCTGCATAAAGACATACAAAGTGTGCTGAATACCTAGGGAGTGTTTATTCAAATATATGCAGATGAGGAATTAAGTGTTTCCTAATAGCCCTCTCAATCACACCTGGCATCTAAAGTTAAGTGCAGTAACATTCTATGATGGCCGTGATTAAGGACTGTGTTATCCATCTAGCCTCTGTCATAGCAGGACAGGTGGCAGCACTGACAAATCCTATTAAATCAAATGAGAACTTTCAGGCAGTTGATGTAAAAAATGTGTTTGGGGTTGAGGTGTACTTGATCTTGCATGGGTCTCACTAAAGCCTCAATACGGCATGGTTGCGAGTAGAGTTTGGCAATTTATTAAAACACAGCTTGAATAGTGATATGAAAAGACATGTACAGGGAGCTCAAGACAGGTGTCATATTAATACTATATTAAGTTAATCAGAGGCCCATTTAGCTCTACACTGAAGCTGTGATGGAATCAGAGGATCCATACATGTTGTGGTGTCATACAAGAGCACTAATGGTGAACCACTATAAATGTATTATTTGGTTGCTTTTGGAAGCATATTAAACCACAAAACATTTTAGGTAACCATCATTTAGAAGTTCAAGTGGCTCTTTAAATAGTAATAATGGTTCCCATAAAGCACCGTTAAATCCACACAGCCTCTTATGATATGTTATCTTCTCTTTTCTTTCAGTTAGAGGGAAAAATTCAAAAATATATACATTTTTTTAGCATTTTTACTATATTTTAACATTTAATTGGAAGCAATTGTAGCTATATCCCCAAAAATGACATGGGATAAATTATAAGGGGTTACAATGTATTTTGCTGTAAACGTCTCAGAAAAGGAGGTTGTATTGCTATTTATGTTAAAAAAGATTTTTTTTAGTTCTTTTAACTTCACTTTCTCTCTGCAAGCAA
The DNA here is from genome assembly GCF_016859285.1 of Xiphias gladius. Lineage (NCBI taxonomy): Eukaryota > Metazoa > Chordata > Actinopteri > Istiophoriformes > Xiphiidae > Xiphias > Xiphias gladius. The sequence continues at coordinate 14,764,294 of NC_053401.1, read as the reverse complement.
TATGAGCATTTAGCCCTGAAGCTAGGGCTCAGTAAGGGCCATTTTATCAGAGCCAGAGGTTGCTACAGGCCACCTTCAGCAAACAGTAAAAGCCTACTGTCTTCAAGCAAGCAGCTGGCTGAATTGAATTTTAACAAGGTTGTTATTGTTGGTGATTTTAATTTTGACTGGTTATCAACAGCCTCTGACACATTTACAATCTTTCTGTGATTATTTTAATCTTGCACAGCTCATTGATTGTCCAACCCGCCCAAATCATGTCCAATATCCATAGAAGTTGTCTAATTATATGTTGTTGATGCTGCTGTCTTGGCCAGGTCTCTCACCTTACCTGGTTAAATCCTACTAATAAATGAAGAAATCGCTGTCCGTCTCTCTGTCTTTCGTTCTGTTCTGTTTTCTCGACAACTTCTTGTAATGTTGAGGACCCAAGGAAGTGCAGTGTTGACTGAAGGTTTTTGGATGAGCAGTTCTCGAGAAACATTAAATAAGAGAAATATTAAACGACAGTCATTTAGGGCTGGGGCGACTCATCCACACAGCCAACGTCATTGATTACACAACAGCGCCTCTCAAAGATGGCTCCCGGTCAAAGCCTGGATTCCCTGGACAACAAGCTGCAACTACAAAATTCTTGAGAACTCTCAATATGCAGTCTAAAGAGGTGTCATTGCTAATGAAGGAGGACAGCATTAGGCTGAAAAAACAAAACAAACCTATCAAACAGATAGAAACTTTAGGAGTGGACAAATAAACAGTTTGGTACATTCTTTAAAAAAAAGAATGCACTGGCGAGCTCAGCAACACCAAGAGGCCTGGAAGACCGTGGAGGACAACTAAAGTGGATGATCACAGAATACTGTCCTTGGTGAAGAAAGGCCACTTAACAACATCTATCCAGCTCACTTTCAGAGATGCCCTTATGAAAATAAATACAGAGGGTTTACCACAAGGTACAAAACCACTGGTAACACTCAAGAACAGAAAGGCCAGATTAGACTTTGCCAAAAACCATCTAAAAAAGCCTGCCCAGTTCTGGAACAAGATTCATTGGACAATGAACCCAACATTAACTTGAATGATGGGAAGAGAAGAGTATGGGGAGGGAAAGTAACAGCTTGTGATCCACAGCATACCACATCATTGTCAAACATGGTGGAGGCAGTGTTATAGCATGGGCATGTATGGCTGCCATTGGAACTGGGTCACTGGTGTTATTGATGATGTGACTGCTGATCGAAGTAACAGGATGAATTCTGAAGTGTATAGGGCAATCTGCTCAGATTCAGCCAAATGCTACAAAACTGATAGGACAGTGCTTCACATTACAGATGGATAAAGACCCAAAACATACTGCAAAAGCAACCCAAGAGCTTCTCAAAGCAAACAAATAGAATATTCTTCAATGGCCAAGTCAGTCAACTGACCTCAACCCAGTTGAGTATGCTTTTTACTTACTGAAGGTAAAACAGAAAAAAGAAAGACCCACAAACAAGAAGCAGCTGAAGGTGGCCACTGTAAAGGCCTGACAAAGCATTTCAAGGGAGGAAAATCAGCATTTGGTGATGTCCATGGGTTCCAGACTTCAGGCAGTCATTGGCTGCAAAGGATTTTCATCCAAGTAATAAAAATAATCCCTATATTTATAATTATGTTAGTTTGTCCAATTACATTTGAGCCTCTGAAAATGAGCAACTATGTTTAAAAACGGCTGTAATTCCTAAATGGTTTATGTAAAATTTTATCAAACCCATTGAATTAATGCTAAAAGTCTACACTTCAATAACATCTTGAAGGCTTCATTTCAAATCCATTTTGGTGGTGTAGAGAGGCAAACTTATGAAAATTGTGTCACTGTCCAAATACTTACGTACCTGGCTGTATACTTAATAAATTGGCAAGTGAGTGTATGTGTCACAGCAATCCTTTTGAATTTGTGGTCCAGTATTTTCTGATCAGGTACCTGACTAAGAGGGTCTTTTATTATTATTAATATCATAAAACAACAGTGATGTGGAAGATGATTTAATAAAACATTTAACTATTAATAACCACGTTTTGAACGAGCACTGCACTAGTGAAGGACATTGAAATTGAACATATCATACAAATTTTGACTGAGCACTTTCCCAAAGATCAAAGTTGTTACCAACAATAAAACATATTTTAACTAATATTTCCAACAAAGCAGAATTTTGTGTTACATTTTGATTCAAGGAGTAAAATTAATGTCCTCACATGACAGAAACAATTTAAGCTTGGATGATGAAATGTCCAAAGTTCATATTTGATTCCCAACGCTGTAACCACGGCACCCTTAAGATTAATCACATCGTATAAATCTGAAGCTTAATCATTAAATACATATTATTGACTGTAGATACATAAAATGTAATTGTTTTCTTCTGTTGTTGATATATCTGGTGAGTGAACCACAATGTATCTCTGGTTTTATGCAGAAAGAGCTAATAACAAAGACTGACTGCTTGAATGAAGTTAAGTCAAAGCAGTAAATTTCAAGAGAGTTAATTACTATGGGCTTTAATTCTGTTGTTTCATCTTGGTTAACACTGAGCCTGTTAAACACTTAACTGTTATTCTAAATCACGAAGCACATTATTGTGCCCAGAAAGTATCCTATGACTGTGTTTGTGTGTGTGTTCCCTTTGTCATAAAAACAGGTAACCCAGCCCAGCCCACCTCACTCCACTACATGAGTCCCTACCAGCTGAATGCCTATGCCATGGCCCTGAAGGCAGTAGGGGAGATCATCCAGGACTATGACAGTGATAAGATGTTCCCCGCGCTGGGCTTCGGGGCCAAGCTACCACCTGACGGACGAGTCTCCCACGAGTTTGCCTTGGTGAGAGCCAGAGTTAGACAAGGATAGAAGGCAGGGATTACAGGGAGGGAGAAAGGAGTGAGGTTGTTCCCTGCATTGAGCTTTTAAACCAAACATCTCCGCACAATAATTAGTGTTGGAAGGTTCACTGATATAAATGAGGTGGACAAAATAAAAGGAACACCTGCAGGACTAGGAGAGGCTTTTAGCTAAGTGTTCCTAAGAAACTGGCAACTGAACTGGATTACATAAATAATCCCTGATCTTGTTTGTTCCATCGGCTTCTCCTTTGCCTCTTTACCTGTTGAATATATCTGAAATCAATCATGTAAGTTAATCATCTCCTCTCTTCTCCTCTTCTGTTAAAAGCAGAATGGGAATCCTCAAAACCCTTACTGTGCAGGTATTGACGGGGTGATGGAAGCCTACTACCAGAGTCTGAAGTCAGTTCAGCTCTACGGACCCACCAACTTCTCCCCTGTCATCAACCATGTGGCCAGGTAACACAGTTACACAAGCAATTAAACGTTTTTAATGTACTCAGTCAGCACTTTACTTTTTCACAGTCTTGTTTTTTTGTGTATTTCAATTTTCATTATACCACAGGCACACAGTTTTGCTGTTCAGTATTTGCTATCACTGCTTATGTAATAAACTTCAAATTATTTGAGTATGCGTGAAAGAACACCAAGTACATTTCACTTTTCGATTGACACTCACCATGTGTTCTCAGGTTTTCTCTAATAAGCTCTTTGCAGCAATTGCTGACAGGTAGCTAACAGTGAGAGTGAGAGGAAGAGGGTAAAAACTAGGGACACAAACAGAAAACGTACCTGGCAGCTGATTGCATGTTTGTTTGTGTCTGTGTTTCGATGGGAACATAATTTATGCTGCAGGAAAGCCAAGCAGGCACATGATCTAGACAAAGTTCTCAAAAGGAAAAAAAAAACATTATGAAACTATTCATACAAGTATGTAATTAAAGAGATTTGTTCAAGTGAAGTCTCCCATCAGGTTACTTCACATATTTAGTACATAATTTAGATTGCATAATTAAACTGGGAACATGGAGAAACAGCAAGCCTTGGTCTGTCTAAAGGTAACAGTGTCTGCCTACCAGCATCTTTAAAACTCACTAATTGACATGTTATATCTTGTTTGTTCAATCCGTACGAAAATCAAAGTGTAAAAACAAGAAATTACAACAAGTTATGTGTCAGGCTATTTCTTGGCCAGGTACAGTAACTTTCTACAGTACCTGCAACTCTATAAAAGATATAAGGTTTTTTTAAACATACATATGTTTAAACATTTTAAACAACACAAAAGTTTCCCTGTGCTTCACCCAGCTAAACTACACCTAATTAACTATGGTTTTGTTACAAAATTAACTTCAAGAATCGGTTCAGCTCAGCTGGATAAGTCTTAGACTTATCACCATACATCTACAAACTCGTCTTCCTTAAACCTCATTAAAAACTTTTAAAACGGGCGCTGTGGATACATCTTTTAATGTATCTGCATTGGCGACATGCCAAAGGCATTATGTTTTCGGGCTGTCCGTCCATCCCCTTCTTGTGAACGCTAAACCTCAGAAATGCGTTGAGGGAATTTCTTCAAATTTGGTACAAACATTCAGTTGGACTCAAGGAACTAATGAGAATTTTTTGATCAAAGAACATAACTCAAGAACTCATACACTAATTATGATAAAAAATACACTTAATACCTTTTATTAAATTCCTTCAAAGCCTTCACTACATATATTATATGAGTCTGGACAGACATGGATATAAACTGCACCTTGACTGGTTGGCGGAGGCATAGAACCGCGAAGTGGTAATTTAGTCTGCAACTGTATTGCCTATTTGTCAATATCCTACACCCTACATCCTACCTCCACCTCCTCTCTTCTGTTTGTTGACCATTCTCAGATTTTAAAAATAACCCCCTTATTCTCTTCAATGTGTTGCTTCAGTCCGACATGCAGCTTAGGAACCATGCACTTTACTTCTTCTTTACTGCCCTCTTACTTCCACTTTTTTAGTTGTTGCCTATGTTTCCATCTTTCTCCATCTGCAATGTTGTGATCATCTTCAGTGAGAGACATTCAAGTATGAGTTATATACAGTGGGGAGGAGACAGACATACACATAGATCTAACCTCCCAGTGCAGCAAGGTCACATGTAGCAGAAACCGAAGCAACTGAAATAATCTCAGTGTGTAAAAATCAGTAGCAGTCACTTCATGACTCATATGGGAATGAAAGGTCACACTCCACATCAGAGGAGAAATTGAAAGTCATATTAAGCTGAGGATCTGTAGAATTGACATACAGATAGATGTACAGAAAAAAGCGCTTCACAGATCAAGATCCTCCAGATTGGGAGGTAAGTGACATTTATTCAATGAGAAAAATCATTTTTCAAAGGATGAGGAATGTTTTTTTTCCACTCAACTATTTTTGTGTGCTATATTTAATTTAAGAACAAGCTAAGTTCTTTAATTATAACTTCACAGAATGATGCTTAATATGCTTAAAGTAATGAATCATCTTGGTAAACAAAAGACATGATGATAGCACAGAAATGGTTTTGAGAGATGGTTTGTGTGTTTTTGTGCATAGGTATGCAGCTTCAGTGAAGGATGGCTCCCAGTACTTTGTGCTCCTCATCATCACAGATGGCGTCATCTCAGACATGGCCCAGACTAAGGAATCTATTGTCAACGTAAGAGCATCTATTGTACTTATTAACACCCCTGCACCCTGACCTCCAAAACAAAAGGAAAAAAGACAGTTCATCAGAAAGAGAATTCAAGTCAGATCTTTCACTCTCTTAAGTTTAAGAAAATTGCTTCTGGAAATGGGTCTGATAGTAATAGTAATGATAACTAGACTTCCAGGCAAGTATACTGTGGTCCAAGCACCTTATACAATTTGGAACAAACCAATCCGTTACTCATAAAAAATGATTTATACAACACTTTTGTTTAAAAAAAATGAATAAAAATGTGCTTCACAAAAGACAAAAAATAACATAAATAAACATAATATAATAATAATAATAACATAAATAAAAAGATACAAAAAGTCAGAACAGTAGAATCAAAGCAGATCAATGAATGAAAAGAGAAATGTTGCCATTAGAACAGCTGCTTATTTGTGGAGAACATATAGTATATATAAATTTTATCTGAAAGACTGCTTGTTTATGTCCAGATAAGTGTCAAGTTAAATTTTCTGTATTAAAGTAGCAAAAGAGTGGGACAGCTGATGAGGTTGGATTGGTATGATGTTTGGGAAGGTATTTTGTTGTCTTTGTTCTTTTTTTTTTTACTTTAGCTTTTTATGTCAGTCAGTTGCATAAACATATGTTTGAGCAGCTCCTTATCATTCTTTTGAATGGTTTGAAAAGCAAGCAAAAAACAACAACAAAAATAGGTATTCATCAAAAATAGACATTTCACCAAAAAGAAAAGATTTCCCATGGAAAACATTTTCAATTAATTCCATAATTATGCAGTAGCGTAAAGTATTTCATAATACATAGTTCAGTGATTGCTTTAATATAATTCTGAAAATTAAAAAATATACTGTATGCAAATCAGCAGAACTGTCATGGCCAGAGGACAAATTACATTTGAGCAAAAATGTGTCTCTTAAATCCTTGTTATCCTTTACTCCTTGTTATCCCTCCTGAGAGCAATAATCTGTCTCTGAATGAAAGATAGGAAACAGCTGTGTTAGTATTTCCTAACTAAGCTCTTTGGGGGATCATTGTCAGCTTATAGATGTGCTGACAATGAAATTACTCTATTAAGAAAAGGCACATATTTTTGGCCTTACAAACAAATAATGTTAGTCTGCCAGATCCATGCAGTACACAGATTTCAGAGTATACATAAATGTTAGGGGAAGTTAATTAAATTTTTGTTTTTTTTGTTTTGCAATTTCTGTGCCATTCTCACTTTTGACAGGATGTTATTCAACCCCATCCATTCTTTCCATCGCTGTTAAGTCATAGCTTGCTCCAGAGGGAAGGCAGAGTGCCATGTAGAATGCAAACAAAATGAACAGTGAACAACAGACATTTTTGTGAAAGCACTGATCCATCTCAGGGCTTTGAAAGCAGAGAAGGAGAAGAAAGGAGAGGAGGCTGAGAAAAGAGAAATGTTAAGGAAGAAAAGAGGCTCGGAGAGAAAAGGAGGGTAAATGAGTGAACAGGAAAAAAAGAGAGCAATGGGCAGTAGAGACGTAAAGAGGACCTGTACCAATGGGAGAAAAAAATAAGATTGATAATATCATCTATTTCTCTGTTGCAGGAGGTCAACACATTACTCAAATACCCTGAATACACACCGTTGGCCCTCTCCTTCTAATACACAATATGACACTTACACATACCCACACACACAACACAAACACGTCATTTGTAAGCTCTCAGTGAGTGAATTCCATGGTATTCATTATTTCGTCTCTTATAATATTCACTGTGGTGTCCCAACCCACGCAGCACTCTTGGAAGTGCTGTAGAAAACACAGACATCAAAGATTCACACACATGCTTACACATACTGTATGTATTATACATGTTGGCAAGACTTAAACACGACATGATCTGTTAATGCTTTGTTTACCACTGATGAAGACAAACGATATCTATGGCTGGTATAGGGCAGCACCTGTAGCTCATTAGTAGCTCAGCCCTATTAATGACCCACATGGACAGAGTTTTTCACAAAAAGAAATGTCTTTAAATATTTGAAATGTATCAAATGTTTATTGCTCCGCTACTCTCCTGCAGGCCTCCTGTCTGCCAATGTCAATCATCATTGTTGGGGTAGGGCCTGCAGAATTTGATGGTAAGTCAACAAGATATGAATGTGTGAGTAATGATTGAGTTGTTGGTCCTCCAGCGACTGGTTAGGTTTGCAGTTAATTGACATCTTGCAGGTTTATGTTAGTAGTCTGTAGGTCTTTTTAGAGGTTAACTGCAGTTAGCAATAATGCACACATGCTAGGTTTGCATTTTTTTTCCTTCTATCCCCCTCAAAACCTTTTTTATCCTTTTTATTCTCCTCAGCCATGGTTGAGTTGGATGGTGATGAAATCAGAATTTCATCCAGAGGAAGATACGCTGAGAGAGACATTGTTCAGGTACACAAACCATATTGAAGATTGTAAATGAGTTCTCCCACTTGGACACCTATGCTCTTTGCCATCACTTTTTTCCGACTTTATCCTATAAATCATGGCTGAATTAACGCCACTGGTCACTATGTCCTTATAAACCTCTCTCTTCTACCCTTTCTCTGTGTAATGTTTACAGTTTTCACTACTGGAATACAACCTTTTTTCAGGTTTGCTCCATGGTAATTTAAACACATCAATCTAGTTAATTTATGCAAGTTAGAAGCACGAAACTGAAATAATAAGGATCTTAGAACTGGAACCCACCTGAAGGCCATTATTATGTCAGTTGAAGTTTTATTGGTAAAAATATTCCCAAACAAAATTGAAATTAAATAGGCACTTACAGTTGGCACACAATAAGCGTAGAGCTTTTGGGGCCCCTGGAGTTCTGGATCAACAGGGCAGTTGCCCGCTTTGCCTGGCTGGTAAAATGGCCTTGGCAAAAATATCAGTTATAATACTGCTGCCAGGCATCTTGATCTAAGTGTCATTTGTTAACTTAATTATGCTAAAAGTATCAAAACTCATTCGGTGACATGTTGATTTTGGAAAATGTTAAACAGACCATCAGGAAGACAAATCAAAACTCTGCAAAGGATTTATTTGGAAGTGCAGAAAAATTAGTACGCAATCCTTGTCACTATCTTTTCTAAAGGTGAGTGGCTAAAAATGCCTGAGTTCTGTCCAGGCTGTTCACCTCTGTCCACACAGACACCTGGTCACTCGATCCCATGGTACACTAGACCCCATATGGCAAGACACTCACATACACGCAAGCATAATGGCATGCTCCCCAGCTACTATGAAGAGTAGAAGAGAAGTTTTTCTGTCTTTAACTCAGTCTCACTTTCTCATTAAAGTACATGAACAGAGACTCTTAGATCTGACGCCTGGTCCAATATACAGCTTAAAAAGCCTACAGGCCAAAAGTACGTCTGCAGTCAGTCAGTCAGAAGAGACCTGTGAAATGGTATGGACAAAAGTAAAAAGATGAGACTTTTTTCACCAAGGTGCTACAACCTACCCACATCAGAGGCTACCTTTTACTTTGCCACATAGAGTTTGGGAGATGAGATGGAATACTAACTGGATAACAGCCACAGAGGAGAGACATGCCTTGCTAACAATGAATGTTTAAACTCAAAATGTCATTATGTATAGTTCATTTTTATTAATTCCATTAACCTGTCAATCATGTGTTCAGCCATACATTCATTTCATAGTCTATGTTTTTATCTGTATTCTTGTTTATTTGTATCTTTGTATGGTATCATTCAGATTAAGTTCATTCCCTGGCATCAAGACAAACAGAAGAAACAAACAAACAAACATTCAGAGTGAGTAGTTTGCTTGGTTGTGACAGGATGAAGTCACATTTTCTCCTCCATGACCTTTGTACTGCCACTGTATATCTTGCTCCCTCAGACCACGTGGGCGAGGGAGACACACTCGTTAGTTGGCTTTTTAACAAGCTGAAGTACAAACACACACACACAAACACATACACAGGCACTCTATGCAGAAAAGACCTGGAGATGGTGTCAAACTAAGTTTCAGTAATGGAACATTACACCAGCTATGCCTACAGCCACTCATTATCTGCAAGCTAATAACCCAGAGTGATATGGTGGGGTTTACATTTTGCATCGAGGGTTTCCGGCTCAAATTGGCCTCTCATATGATCCTGTTAACTACAGTCACAGGATCCTATGAGAGACCAATACATACATATATACATACAGCTCATACAACTCATTAAGTAAATGAAAAAGAGACATCCTCATATCTGTCCTAATTTTGTTTAGCAGTATCTTTCATGTAAGAGCATACAGTATGACTAGGTTTGTGACACAAAACTATCTTTGAAATATGCAAGCATTTATTAAAACAGTGGGTGGATTGGGATTATGAAGCAGGCAGCAGTCGTGAGAACTAAATAATGAACTGCAACAGCGTGGCGCGATAGTTAAAGAAGTTAAGAACACAATGTGTCCAAGGGTTCTTCAGCAAAAGATTGAAAAACAGTATACATAAAACTATAAAGTTAGTCTGGATGTCAACTTAAGTTTTAAGGTGAAGTGGCACTCTAACAACAGTTTGTAGCTCATTTTATACTGAAAGTCTGTTAACCTTCTATGTATAGTGCATTCAAACTCGTATGTTGTGCCAATAAAGACAGATTATTTAGATACATATACTGTGCAACTACTGCAGTAATTTCAGAAAGATATTCCCTCTTTATTACAACTTTGGTCTTATTTTCATATCTTTGGTCCTCCTTTATCAGTAATAGTAATATTGTATACACCAGTTTTATTGCTTGAGATCTGGAAACTTGAAGGCATTGCTGCAAGTCTGACATGGCAAGGACTGTGATTGGTTAGATGTTCAGACAGGTTGAAAACAAGAAAGCAATTTAGCCAGATTTTCTAAACCACTCACATTTTTACATTTTAATCAGGTACACTCATTAAGTCACACTGGGCTGCAGACCCAGTTTTTAGAACCACAGCAATCCCTGGCCTTCCGTTACCTTACATAAAATCCCACATGATCCCAATCTGTTCCACGCAGTGAGGTGTTTAGATTTTAAATTTGTGAAAAAGAGGCCATTGGTATCAGGAATCAGCATCAGCATATCCGTAACTGAGGTCCTGGACTTGGGATCACAAGAGAAAAGTTAGATTGATGCATCCCTACCTTGGGTACTATCCTTTTATTTATGTGTGACAAATGGCAAAAAATTCCTAAAATCAGATGGGTTTCAGACTTGCTTTCAGCCAGTTCTTGAATTTGCTGTTGTGAAAATTGGCAATGCTGATCCTCTATTTGAACCTGTGTATTTTCATCCTAATATCTGATATCAGTAATCCCAGACATTTAGTAGAGCTAACTACAGCTTGGTATGGCTCAGTACCCATACTCATTTGGTGCTCATCTCTGTCATCTTCTGATCAGATTTTATTCGAACTGTTGTTTACTAGAAAGTTTTGATATTCACTACCTCCCTTGTGTCTGACAACCAGACACCAGTTTCTTCTCAAAGAGTATGGCAAATCTGCAGCGTCTTCATTAGAGTCGACTCTCTTCTCTGTAGCAGTGCCAATTTGTAATCTAGACTGGTTAGATGGTTGTATTTTTACAAAAATAATCTTGCAGTTCATAACCACATCTTACACTTATTTGAAACTAAGAGGATGTATTGTGTGATATAATTTTAATTCTTTCTTTTAAGTTCTTTTTCATCTTCTTTCTTCATCATTCATTCAGAGTAAGGAAAAACAGAAGAGCGGCTCTTCCTCAGGTGACTGAGAATGTTAATGCAGGATGTAATCAGACTGTGTCAGCAAGAACAGTCCATCAACAATTACATAGAGAGGGATATTATAGTAGGGTTGCAGTGCATAAACCCCTCATTATAGAGATGAATGCACATTTGAGAGTTCAGTGGTGCAAAAACCATAAACACTGGTCTACAGAGATGTGGAAAAAAGTGATATGATCAGAAGAGTCATCCTTCACCATATTCTCGACAAGTGGGCGAGTGCATGTGTGACGTACAAGAGAACACTACAGGCTTGAATGCTTGATCCCTGCAATAAGGGGATCTGGTGGCTCTTTTATGCTGTGGGGCGCATTTTGCTGGCATGGTTAGGGTTCACTTTTCCCCTTAGAGGGAAAAGTCTCTGCAAATCAGTAATTAGTGAGTGATCCCCTTTATCCTATGATGAAACATTTCTATCCTGATTGGAGTAGTCTCTTCCAGGGTGACAGTGCCCCATCCGTAGTGCAGGAGGGGTCACTGAATGGTTTGATGAGTATGAAAATGATGTAAATCATATGCCACGGCCTTCACAGTCACTAGATCTCAACCCAGTTGAACACCTATAGGAGATTTTGGACTGACGTGTTAGCGCTCTCCACCACCATCATCAAAACACCAAATGAAGGAATGTCTTTTGGAAGAATGGTGTTCCATCCCTCCAGTAGAGATCCAGAGACTTGTAAAATCAATGCCAGGGCCCATTGAACCTGTTCTGGCAGCGTGTGGTGGCCCAGACATTTTATATGTGTTTTCCCTTTAATGTGTCACCTGTCTGTACATATGCAGTTTACAGGGATAATGGGCGTGTGTTTTACCACTCAAAATTCATAGTTCTTATTGGAACAAAGGGTCCTAGATTCCAGGCAGAAGTAGACAAAAACAGGTTTCTCGTTTCTAGCTGGCACCCACTGATTTTACCAGATTTTATCAGCTGTAGAACGTTAACTAGCAATTTTAGCTAATGCTAAATGAGTTGGTTGAAAACACAAACTCCAGCTGGCTTTTTAATGTTTCCACCAGACTTGTTTTAAAATCAAAACTCTGTAAAAGGTGTCAGAAATATTCACTTGATGACTAAATACATCAGATTGTGGTAAAAGACTGAGGCTAAAGGTGCATGACCCAGGCAAAAGGTCAGCATCCCCACCCACTGACAATCCACGTAGAGAACATTAAAATAGAGAAAAAACATTGTTCTTGTATTTCAGTGCATAGCAAGTTAGTCCTAGTATTATAAGATTATAAGACTGTTATTTCATTGTAACATAACCCTGTTTGCCTTCTGTACTAACATACTAACTCTACAAGAGGTTAGATGCTTTATTGTTCATATTTCCGAATGGTATGTTTCACCTTTAATGTTATAAGGGAAAAAACTTTGAGGATGATGACTAACTGATGATGTGACAAGGTTATGAGTTTGCTGGAGTGTAAACTCCAGCCAAATACAAAAAAACCAGGACAGAGCCACTAAAATTAGCTCATACACTGATACAATAGTGCAATACTGAACTACCAGGACCAGCTTCCACACACTGGGGAAATAATACAAAGTGCTAGTTGTGAATAGGTACGTAGCTTGTAACCTCACAAAATGTAGTCATGATGAGTTCCCTGAACTTAAAGGTAAAGCTCAGTTAGCAATGTAGTTAGTAAACTAGTTAGCCAGACATGCAAACAATTGCAGATTACGTCAGAGCTGATGAACACAAAGGGTTTAGGGAATTTCCTTCTGCCCTATCTCCCATTCCTCAACCTCTGTTTCAAATCTCTTCTTTTGAAAATAATTTTAACCCATGTTTCTCCTCTCTCCTCCCTATTAGTTTGTCCCATTCAGAGACTACATCGACCGGACAGGGAACCACATCCTGAGCATGGCCCGGCTTGCCAAAGACGTCTTGGCTGAGATCCCCGACCAGTTCCTCTCTTACATGAGGACCCGTGGGATCAAGCCATCGCCGGCACCGCCACCCTACACACCACCAGGTCAGCCCCTCCAAACCCAGATATGAGGGGCTATGCAGAGAAAGGTTTTCAGGAGTCAGGGGTTAACTTAACTGACTTAACGCACGGATTACTTCCATTTCCTTAAAGCCGCTCTCCATGCCTTGTCGTAGTGGATCACGGTGGTCTTTCTTGTGTTCAGGAAACTGTATGTCAGGCCAAGAGAGTGACGCTCTTGAGGGCATGAAAAGCCAATGAGAGTCTGTTTACTTCCACTGTCAAGCATTCCTGTTACTGTCTGGAATTTAATTTTTTTCGGGGGGGTGGAGAGGCTTTCGAGAGTGCTTGGAGGGTTTGGATTCAAGCTGGGTGTGATCTCATCTGCCTGATCCACCTGATGAAGGAAGGAAGGGAGGAAGAAAAGTAAGAAGGGAAAAAGGAATGAAGAACCGTTCTGTAGGAAACATTGTAAAGAGAATGTCTCCAGACAAAACATAGGAATCACTTGATCTCAAATGAACACTAACTCCTCCCGTAAATAACTGGACAAGTGTAACTTCTTCTTTATCTGTCTTTATCTCCAACTAAATCATTGTTTACAGTAAATGCTAGTAAGGATTTTTACTGTTGATACTTTTATATACACACAGTTTCAACATGAAGCTTGTAATACTGTCCAATTCTCTAATACTCTCTAAAGTAATTCTCTCTCTTTTTCTCTCTCTCTCCTGGCATGTGTGTCAGGTAGCAGCAGTGCAGGTCCTGGTAGCCCTTCTGTACCGTACTGTACCGTGCTGTACTGTACCTTACTTTATTCTACTGTTTGTATTAACCTTTTGCATGAGTGTACCCTCAGTCAAGTGCATGCATTTAGTGGCCCTGCACTACCTCTTCTACCCATCTGTCCGTCTGTCTGTCCATCTATAGGGGGTGAGCGTATGTCTGCCTGTTTCTCTATTTGTCACTTTTGTCTGTCTGACTGTCTGCACTGCTCTCAGGCCTGAGAAGTCTGCCTATCTGTCTCCCTGTTATAGCCTCTCTTCTCGTCTATCTGGCTCTCTCTCTTTCTTTCTTTTCTTTTATGCCTCTTGTAACTTTTACTAGCTGTGTATCCATCCAACTATTTTTTTCTTTTCCTTTTTTTGCAAGTTTTAATAGAGGAGATGAATGAAAAATACAACATATTTCTGCTTTTTATGCAACTACAACATATTTTTGACAAATCATTCAAATTCACTGCATAACAGTTCAAATTTAAAATATATCAATCCCAGTTTTCCAGAAATCTCCAGGTATAAGGTGTCCATTCTCTTCAAAAGTCAATATGTGCATTATGATCATTATTTCCAAGTGCATTTGTTGTGTCTCTAGAGGAAACAATGAAATATGGCCAACATTAACAACAAGATTTTATTTTTTACTTTTTTTACATTTCAAAGGTCAATTTGTTTGTTCTAGCTAAGATAATGAGGATTCAAATCGTGCAATTTCTGTGTTTTTTTTTATGTTTAAAACTTAGCATTTATTCACTGTTGAATGGGAACATAGCTAATCTCTCTCTCTCTCTCTCTCTCTGTCTCTGTCTCTGTCCTCCAAACTGCCTTGGCAATAGGATGCCCACGTGCCCAGGGGTTTCGTCCCATTGTGTCGTCTAACACCCACATCCCACCCCTATGTTTAAAATGACAGCAGCTGCTCTCAAACAGAAAACTGTTTGAGCAAAAATAGCCCAGTGGTCAAAAATGCAGAGAAAAACTCACTTTCCCTATGTTAGCTTTTTTTTCCATTTTACTTTTTTGGTGTGTATTTTTAATTGCACCTTTGATATAGCTTTTTATATGTTTGTTTTTATGATGTGTATTCATATGTGCCAATCATACATAAAAGGATGATTTGTGTGATTTCCAGTGAAGAATGAGATTTGTGTTTGTGTTGTAATGAAAGTGTGTTTAAGTGATGCCTGATCATGATAATGTGAATGAGATTTGTGTGTTTGTATGAAACAACTATTTCTTTTCAAACAACATGAGATGGAATGTTTAAAAAGTCTTACAATAAGTGTGAATGCGGGAACATTTTAACATTTATTGGATAGTAAGTAAATTACATCACAGCACCAACGATGTGAAAGGTCATTTTGGGGTTGCAGTAATGTTAAAGCTTGGAGTATTTTTGTTGTATCAACACTTAAAATAGTTTGCTTCATGTTACCAAAACCTATTTCACAAGGAATTTTTTTATAGTGAACCTGATTTTTGCAGATGTTACATGCAATTTTTACACATCTAATTACAAAGTCAAACCAGACAGTGTCAAAGTGACGACACAGCAAACACTGTGTAATGGTCAGTAATCGACTATATAAACAATACATAATATAATACATAAACAATTTTAATGTTATTGTTAAATCCAATTTTGAAAATACAGATCATTACATAAATAATTTAGCACCTGGGATAAATATTACTATACAACTTATTACCTAAATATTTCCAGAAAGGTTACTGGCTGTTCTAATAATTTTGTACTCCAATTAATTCACATAAATTCACTATTCAAAAAGCTCAATATCACCACATTATCCAGTGAGTAGCTCTGATTTCTTATAAAAGGGAGACTTTTTAATGAAATCACTGTTGCACTAAGGTCTCAACATACTGTGTAATTTTGGTAATTTTCAGGCATGGCCGACGAGATTTCCAAGATTTTCTGTTTAAAACAGTCAGCTGACCACAGAGTCAATTAGCCTTGTCCTACATCCATAGATGCCCCTGTACTGTTGGTCTATGGCGAAGTTTTTAGCATTTAGATTGATCCATCACAAATTATGACAGAAGACTCACTATGGCTTGCACAATCATACCAAGTTTTTACTTAGGTTCCGTTGTACAAGATGTCTTACAAGCAATGTATGGCTAAGTTACAGTATGTGGATCTTAAACCTGTCTCCTCCTTTTCATCTCCATCTCCTTTTTTTAAAAGGGTACATTTGGATTACATAATTTTTAGATGTTTTCAACACTATTTGTCACCAACAATACCAACGATAAAAAGTTTGCTAGTGGCTCAAAGCCATATCGTTAAATTAACACAAGAAAAAAGACACCAGAGACTCTGACCATTCAAAGTGACATTATAAAAAAATACATCCTAGATGTCTTCTAACACTACACAGCAGAGTGACCAAACCTGATTATTTGTAACTGACATTTTATACTGTTTTAAACATCTTACACTGCTGCCTTGTCTAGTTGGTTGATATTCTCAAAGTCATCCTTCTGTTCTCACAGTCTCCCCATGTATTGCTACAACAGATTGCCGATACAGTAGGATTAACTTTGTGTCTATTTGTGTGCTCAGTGGGTACAGTCATTCTTGTAGCTACCCAATGCGTTCAAAGCATAGCTGGATACATCATTAGGTTTGCCAGTCAAAGTAAGGAGCTCATTACTGCCTCAGCAGATATACTGTAAATCTCTCATCCTCCAAACTTTTAAAGATCCAACACTGCGGGGGTCAGAGTTTGGTTTATTAGAGCTTTTGTTGATTGGAATGGTAGAGAAGGAGGTTGAGATTACCTGCTTGGAGTCAGCTAAGTTTCTGATATTAGTCCTTGGTGACAATTTAGTATGAATCCTTTCAGGTGGAGACAAATTACTTTATATAAAGATAAAAGCAAGATCTTTGTAGCAGCAAAACTATGGTTTATTACTACGTAGGTTTTATTTTTGTTGCTCCAGCAACTGGTCAGCAAACTGAGTTTGTAATGTAAGTTACTGAGCAATATTTATCTAAAGTTTCCTAACGTTATCTAACATTAGCTACTAAGCTAATGTTCATACCAGACCAAATAAAGCTGTAGTAGCAAAACCCATGAGTGTATTAAATACATCAAGGGTGCATCTTATTGCTAATGAACTCAACTTTTTATTTATGAGGAGAAATGTCTTATTTCTTCTGTCAAATGTTACAGCGTCTCACTTTAAAGATTAAAACATGCTCCAATAGAAAAGATATAACACAGGGAGATATATCAAAGTAAATTTACTCAGTAAGTCTTTTTTTTTCTAAAAATTTAAGTTAAGTCAATGTTGCTGAAATTGGATTGGAAAAATCCAAACAGCAAATTCAAGATGAAAATTTTAAAGCAAGGGTTACCAAGAGTAATCAGTCAAGCCTGAATGGAATTGATCAGACGTCTGTCCTATCAGGTTATGATCCTTCAGTCATATAATCCTAGAAAGACTTCAGATGAATGACTGAAAATTTCAGACAGTTTAATTTTTCATCTAAACTTTTGAACCTGTGAAAAAAAGAAACATTTTTGAAACTGCGAAAATCTGAAACGAAGTCTATTTAGATAAAATGGTTTCAAAGTAAAATGTTTCAGTGCAGTAAAATTAAATTTTCAAAAATTTTTCAGTTGCAACATTTATTCATTTGCTTATAAAAGTTTAATTATTTTTGCTTTTCTTTGCCTCCATACCCACACACACAAACACAAATTACTGCCATAGTAATATGTGTATGTTTGTGTTGGTCTGCTTTGGTTGAATAAATATGCATAAATATTTTTTTTAAAACTTTTAAATATACATTGCTTGCTTTTTAATCATAGTACAACAGCTCACTAACCAAGCCCCATGAAGCCACGAGTCTTAGTATGTGTGTGTCTGTGTGTATGCATGCATGTGTTTGATATAAGTAACTTTCTGCGTGTGTGCACACGAGTATGTATGTGTGTGCCTGAGGCACTTTTAGAAGAGTTTTATTGGACTGTGTGAGGTGTTACACATAAGATCTTTGTTTACTAAAGCTATCCAAATAATATATTGTATGCTCGTCATATCTTCTTAACAATGTGCACTATGTTTGCATGTACAGTTTTACAAAGGATGCACCAGTTCCTTTTGTTAAAAACTGAGTGTTTTGAAATATAAAAATCTATATGAAAATTAACTGTACAAAAGGGCCTTAAATCTTTCACTGATTTTCTTGGAATTGTGTGATGCCTTCTTCAGAAAAATGAATTGTTTAAAGGAATTAATCATTATCTATTTTGTGTCAGTGTTTCTATTGCTTTCTAGTGTATTTCTTTGCACAAGTTCGGTTATGGAAAAAAAATTATCTTGTACTTTTTTGAAACCGTGATTATCAGAGAAAGCATGGCTGAAGTACTGATTGTCAGATAATACATATAATAGATGACTATTTCTGTATTGAACTATGGATTTTTAAATAAATATTCATATTAAACACAACCTTTTCTTGACATTTTGCTCCAGTGTTTTTTTTCTTTTGAGAAAGTCTTTCTTTTTATCTTCTTTTCATTTCCGTAGTGGTTTTCTTTTCTCTCCTCTGCACTCTCCATTCATAGCGTATTAGGACTAATATCTGATTTGCTCCCTCTGACAAGGTAAGTATAGTGCAAAAAAGTCTTCCTACACCAAAAGAAAACAGAAAACATGGACACAGGAACACTAGCCTTGAGTAATGCAACTGCAAAACATGAACCATGTAACATTTAGTATTGTCAAAGGTGTTATCACTAGCACATCTTTTTGTTTCTGTGAATCATTCTGACTTACCAGCCACTCCTGATGTAAATCTGAATCAGTCATCTGCCTGCTGAGATGGCAACTATTTCCTAAAATATAAAATTGTAAAATATTATGTCTGTCAGTTTTTATTTCTGGAGTTAATTGGCACCTGTTTAAAGAGGCAATTAGTAAGACTGTTGTTGCCCTGTCATGTAGAAATACCCAGATTTGTAGAATCTGGGTCTTCATCAACACTCAATAATTCAGCAAATACTTTGGCAGGTGCTTAGATTCCTGATTTTCAAAAGTCATGATTGAGCTTGTTTTTTCTTCTGCATTTAAGGATATTCTCAGTCTCACTTGTGCCACTCAGATTGACAGAAGGGCTATAGAGTTGTGCTGGAGGAGTGATTGTCTTCCTGGTGCTTGTTGAGATAGGTTAAAGATATTTATCAAGCTAAAGCCGGGAGGCGATTGACTTAGTTTAACATTAAAAGCAGGGGGAAACAGTTGGCTTGGCTCTTGCTAAAGTAAAAAAAATAAACCTACTTGCGCTTCTAAAACTTACCAATTAGCACGTCATAATTCCCTGAAGCGGACACCACAGTGTGGTGGAGGACCATGGTGGTCCCGAGCTTTATCAGTTCAAGCTGTTGGCTCCTGTCCCAGGCACATGAGGGTAAAGAAGAATGCAGTCCAGTTCTTCTACAGCAGTCAAAAGCACAAGTTCGAGCCATTGCAACAAAATTGAAAAATACTAAGTGAAGGGAGGCCAAAAATAAGGTAAACTCCTGTGAGTGATGAGTCTCAATTAGTATATATTTGAAATTTGAGTTTAGTTTCACAGATGCCAACTCAAGGATGGATGTTGGGGGACTTGGGCCACCCACTTCTGATAGAGGTCGTTAGATAAATCCCAAATAGTTAATCTTATATCAGCATTGGCCTTACAAGGTTCAGGATGATTTAAAACAGTAGATGGCGCATTGAGCCATTTTAAACCCATGAAATTTATATGTTTGGAAAGAAATGCCAATGTCATCACCAGCACTGATGGTTTTCATCACAGTAAAGCCATATCATTTATTTTACAGTTAAAAAAAAATGTTTAAGTGTGCAGTGCCTCTTTAATACTTAACACACAGACATGAGAGTGGTATCGGTCTTCTCATCTAACTCTTCTCAAGAAAGCAAATAAGTGCATTTGCAGAAATGTTTAACTACTTCTTTAGACACAGTGCATGCAAATCTATAATATATCAGTATTCAGTGTTTGAAACTTTCGACACAAGCAGGTTTTTAATAATTCGAGTGATATTATATTTCCTTGTAATTTGTGAAACTGAAACAGCTCTTAAAATTAAGTACAATTATAATAGGTTTATGAAACCATGTTACAGCCAACCAAGTCCATTTATTTGGTGAAGCAAAAGTTTTGCAAATGTTTCCTTTCTTGTCCTACAAAGAAACCTCACTGCACGATCAGTTTCCAGCCTGGAGGTGTTCCAAATCAAGTCTGGGGTGTTTGGAAGGTGGCTGAAGGGCAGGAAAGAAGAAAAGGTACTTTTGCTACAGGAAATGGGGTTTATTTTTGTATTTTTGGTGTGAATTACTCAATAATTTCCTTTCTGCAGATCTCTAAAAATATTCAATATAAAAAACTGAGAATATATAATCACCCTTTGGTTAAACTTGTTACAACCCATAGCCACTTGCAATCTGTTTAGAGAGGTTGCGAGTAGACATAACTGTGATTTAAGGCCAAAAAGGCTGAAAAACAAATGGTCCAGAGGGAGTTTTAGATTGGTTGTTGCATGGGTGGACATAATTTGGTAATTGCCGGTGTCTTCAGGTTGCGGTTTTTGTTGCTATTTGCAATCAGAATAATAAAGTTCACCACCAGCAGTCATATGAAATGACTCACGAACACTCCAAATATTACTGCAAACTCAATGGCCACATCACCTTTACCAACCTCTTAACTCAGCCTCTCTCTCCTTTAAAACTTTTAAGTCTGCTTTTAACTCACTATATAATGACTATATTCACTTTTACTCACTAATCAATATCAGTTGCATCCATATGAGTTGCATTTTGCACAGTATCTTTATTCTTCATCTGCTTTATGAATGAAAGTCACAATTAAAATAATTTCTTCAACCTCCCACTCACTCTGCACATGTTTTTGGCTTGATAACAAACAAATGATGACGTGTCGCATACTATATGTTAACTAGCTGTCACCACCACGCCTGTCACTTTGTTAGATAGCATGTTGTATTGCGGAAGATGGAGTGTCAACAGCATATGGGTCATTATATTTACAGTAAGGGTATAGTGTATTAGTGGAATTTTCCAGATTGTTAGCATGGACTTGAAAACATCATTGACATTTTAGAGAGGGTGGCTTGTCTTGTATGGATTAATGTAAGACATCCATATTAAATATGTCAGCATTATGTTTACAATAAAGCTGGCTGATGGTGGTATGGACAGATGTAATCAAGTATGCATGCAGTGTCCCCCTGTCCAATCAATCACTATCAACCCTCTTGTGTATATTAGATAGATGTCAGGTGTGTGCCCATCCATTTCCCCCTCATAAATCCACTCATAAATTTAAAGAGCAGAAAAAAATGGCTGATAAATTTGCCTTATTATACATCCATATTTGCATGTGTTTGCAAAACAAACTCACCAAGTTGGCTTCACATTTGGCCTCCGAAAAATCAAGCCTGAAATTTAGGATTGGCTGCCTGAGGTGAAGTGAAATTAGAGCTCAAAAGAAGTTTGTACATCCATGTATAAAATACGATGGCAATGAAAGAATGATTCTATATTAGCAAAAATTAAATCACTGTTTTTCATTCATTTAATGACAGGGATCAATTCTATGAGAGATGGCGGATGATGGGGAGAGTCAGTGTTTCTGTCTGGGTGGTAATATTGTGTCCAAAAGAATAAAGATTTCTCTTTGTCTTGATGTAAATGGATATACACATATATGTGTATGTATATATATATATATATATATATATATATATATATATTTATATATTTATATATACATATATATTTGATGATGTGGAACAAAATGCAATATTGAATCTTCACTGTTTTTTTATTTTTATTTACAGTCCTGGTTCACATCATTGACATCCACAAATTAAGTACAGAATTTATAATATCTTCAGAAAAAAATGCAAATAAACCAATTTTGTATAATCAAAATATTCTAATAAAATGTCCAGGGTTACTGAACAAAACAGAATAAAAAAAAATAGTGAAATAATACAAACACAAAATGTACTCCAGATGCAATTATTGGCACCTTTCACCAATATGTGGTTGCAGAACCTTTGGCAACGATGACAGCCTCTAATGTTTCTTGTAGCCATCTAGAAGCTTCTTTCACCTGGCTGCTAGTAATTTCTGCCAATTTTCCATTGATATGCATTGAGTTCTTTTACACTTGCAGCAGTCCTTTTTGCACTCGCAGATTTCTACTCTCTCCAGATGTTTTCAATGGGATCTAGGTCAGGACTCATTGCTGCCCAATTTAACACAGTCCATCTTTTCTTTTTCAACCATTCTTTTGTACTACTGGATGTTTGCTTTGTGTCGTTGTCCTGCTGAAAGGCCCAAGACCTTCGCCTCAAACCTAGTTTTCTGACACTGGGGAACACATTTCACTCTAAAATGCCTTGGTAATCTTCTGATTTCATCATTCTTTTGATACATTCATTGCCTTGAGAACAAGAGGAAGCAAAGTAGCCCCACAGCATGAAAGAACCTCCACCATGTTATACTGTAGGTAGTGTGTTCTTGTACTTATGGACTTTATATCGTCACCTATAAACAA
Source organism: Xiphias gladius (assembly GCF_016859285.1). Classification (NCBI taxonomy): domain Eukaryota; kingdom Metazoa; phylum Chordata; class Actinopteri; order Istiophoriformes; family Xiphiidae; genus Xiphias; species Xiphias gladius. The sequence goes on along the minus strand of NC_053401.1, from coordinate 14,741,583 downwards.
ACTGATGTACTGCATTCCCAAAGACCTCTACTTTGGTTTCACCTGTTCATAGAACATTATCCCAGAAAGACTGGCTTAACTGTGAAAGGTTCTGCAAACTTTAGTCTTGCGTTTTTGTGCCTTTCTATGAATAGTGGTGTTCTCCTTGGCCTTCGCCCATGGAGCCCTACTTGGTTTAGTGTGCAGCATATGGTACGGGCTGAAAACATAACTCCAGATTGCTCCAGGTCAGCCTGAAGTTCTTCAGATTTCTTACGTGGTGTTTTTTCCATAATCTTCATCAACCTTTGCAGTCTTCTCTCATTGAGTATCTACTTAGCACCAGTTCCCGGAAGCATCTTAACAGTTTTATGACTGTGAAACTTCTTGATAACATTATGAACTGTTAAAACATGGATTTCAAGATCTTTGACAATTGACTTTTAGCCTTTGGAATTGTTATGTTTTTTAATAATAGCATTTGTGATGCTCTCAGACAACTCTCTTGTTTTGTGTCTTGTATTGTGAATTAGGTCGGTTAATTTAGGTCATGTGAACACTGGAAATTAAAAGAAAGGTATATTTTATTAGTTTTTTTTTGTTTGAGGAACTAATTTAAATTAATCAAAAGGGAGTCAATAATTGTGTCAAGCAAACATTTTATTACTGTTTTTTATTTCACTATATGAAAGTATTTTGTTGTTGTTGTTCAGTAACTTTGGACGTTTTATTAAATATTCAGATTATACAAACTTGGTCATTTGCATTTATTTCTGAAGATATATAAATCTTAACTGGATGGGCACTATGGATGGAAACTAAGGAAAACGCCCCTGAAAATCAAATCTTGATATTTCTGTAAAACACTAAATAGTCATGACTAAATAAACAACAAGCAAAGTTAAAAATACATCTCTTACATCTAAAGGTATTATTTATTTAGAGTTTAACATTAAAAAACAACCTGCCAACTGGTTAATATAGTGAATCCTCATTGGTGCACAGAAGTATGTGCCATCACCTTTTTCCAGCTGAGTACCGCCCACATCAAACCTTTGAAGAGAGCACAGTGGAAAAAATTAAACAGAAATCTGCCATGTGAAATAACAAACCGTTCTAAGTTTGTAACTTTGACAGAAAATAGCGTATTCATATAGTAGCACACCCTATGCTGTATACTGTAGTTGTCCAGCCCAGCACCTGTGATGTACTGTATCTTGCTGTCCTCTAACCTCATGCCATATTGACTTGGGTTTTTCAAAACCACAACAGATGCTAAACAAAGAGAAGACAAATTCTGTCAATTTGAAAATGAAAAAAAAACACAAGTTAACAATGCATATGTTAACTGCTTCTTTGTTTTATTGTATTTCTTGTGGCCACTAGCTTGACGTTTAACAGCTGGAATGAACTGTTTGCTGGCCACATTTACATCAAAAAGTACACACTTCAAGATTTACCAAATACTGCTGAAAAGCCAATTTTAGGGAATAAGGTATAGATATTGTATGAGGTGTAATCCATCCTTATTTTGTCAATACACTGCATGCTAGAGCTTTAAAATGGACCAGTAGTAGCAATACCCTGTGCTATTTTTAACAGATAATCATCGGCTACATTTAGAATTTGGGGAAAGTCAGATGAACAATATAGCAGACTATATGCATTGGTTCTTTGTGTTTTTTCTTCTGCACAAATGGGAGAGCCTCATGCATACCTCCGGTTGCTATAAATAGCTGTATTTTCCAAGCGTCCCCTGAGGCCAAGGGAGGAGATGGATGGATTGATTGAGGGGCGAAGAGAGGCGATGAAGGAAAGGTGCTAATATCACTGTCAGTCAACATCTAATGCAACGCCAGCAGGGAGAGAGAGAGAGAGAGAGGGAGAGAGAGCGTGTCCTAATACTGTGTACAAAAAACAATATGCACAAACATACACACACCACAGGGGAGCAATACTGCTCATTAGAAGCAATAGAGTAAAACATCAGGGCCGTGAACTCAGAGCAAGATATACCTCAGAAAATGAGCAGCATGGAGGACGAAATTTAATTAGTAATTTATGTTATTTATTTTTGAATCCGTTAGTTGTAATATTCAATCTAAAAGGGTTTTCATATCTTGATGCCCAAAAAAAGGTCAGAATGTAACAAAATAACAACCAGACATAAGCATGCAGAAGCACAATACTCAGCTGTAGCATCATAGCATCCATACTATAGGTAAACAAGAAGTGATTCCTTTGAGCCTTGATTATTTGAATACTTATTCACCAAATGATTATGAGGTGATTAGTTGATACAAAAGTTCATGTGAGGTGTTTGTCCTTTAAAAAGACTTGATGTCTTAATGCTTGAGTAAGTCCTTGTGTGTGTCCATGTCTGTCAACCAGGGTCATAATTATGTTCGCTTGTCACTTCCTGACACAGTCTGTAGCTTAGCAGCCTGCATCAGAGACAGAGCTAAAGTTGGAACTCATTTGAATATTCCCCAGAAATCAAAAAAAAGAAATAAACTCAGGTGGTTGGTGCAATACTTAGTGCAGACTGGTATCCTCTAAACCTGAAGGTGGCATCAGGACACCAAATCACCAAATTCTCTCACACACATCCCTCACGACGCCATCAAACTTTTACAGACAGTATGTTAGAAATTGTGATATGAATGTGGGCGGGTTGTGTAATTACTGTGTGCTGTTATTTAAAAAAAACATATGTTTTGGCCACTCTGCCCACTGAACTCCCACCATTCTTATATAAATAGAACATTTTCTACATGTGCTGTAATTGTTTTTTTAAAGGTGCTAAGAGATGGCACGTAGCTAGTGGGTTCAGGTTCATGTATCCTGAATGCATTATATAAGTTTTAAAGAGCATTTAAAACTTTTAAATATTTTCTTATAGAATATGTAATGTCTAAATGATATAACTATTCTTGTCAGAAGCAGGGGTGTAAGAAATGGGGCACTAATGGCCCTATTTTATTTTCCCCTTACATTGGCTTTAAACTGCCACTGTGTTTGAAGGGTGCTCATGCCTTGCCTCCTCTCTTGTTTTATGATGCTCAAACATTTAATATGTTCCAAGGAAGACACCGATAAAGAATGTGCCCTCTAACATTGAAAAATTACTACTACACCCCCAACACCCAGGATGCTCCCTGAAAACCAGTTAAGTGTCAAGGTAACATACGGGGTCCTCTGCTTCCCCATCTGTTTCTTTGTGTCCCTGCTCTGTGTTTGCTTGGAAGGTGTGATCCAAGCACAAACTGCAACCACAGTTGCCTAATTAAGTCATGATCTCAAGAAAACAATTTAAAATTTTTTAAATTTATAATTAGAGAATGAAATAAATGAGTTATGATCAGAACTTAATGTCATGTTCACAATCACCCTCAAGATCACGGGATTGAAAGAAATTAGGTACCAACAAGAAAAAAAATGCTTTGGCTCTTTTCCATTTCTGCTTATTTGAAATGAATCAAATTAAACACACAGAACAAGCCACAATGAAGACTGTGCTTCTTCATTAAAGTCCATGAACAACAACACCAACAGGTGAGATAAAACGCCAACTTGGTCACTGAATAGACGAATGGTTGTTATTGTGTTTACAGTGTTTAATCAGTGGATACCACACACACACACACTTGCACAGACAAAGCAGAAACCATGCCTTTGTCTCAATTAGCAGTACACACAGCATGAGGCCACTTGTTCTCCCTAACCTGGCTTGATATATTATGTATCATAGCTAAGCGTTTCTTTCTGGCTTTGTGTGTAAGTGTGCGTGTGTGAGAGTGTGTTTCTACCTTGGCTAGCGATGCATTATGCAGTGAGATAGGAGACTGATGCATGGGGTGCTAGGAGCCTAATCTCCTTGCATGTTTGTATGTGTGTGTGTGTGTGTGTGTGTGTGTGTGTGTGTGTGTGTGTGTGTGTGTGTGTGTGTGTGTGTGCGCGTGTCTGTGTGTGTGAGAGAGAGAGAGAAAGAGAAGGTAATAAGTCACTGGGAAAACTGGTGTATTTCTGATATATATGCAGAACATTCTTTGCAGTTTTGTGGTCTCCAGCCACACATGAAGGGTGTGAGGAGCATGAGGTACATCTAAATGTGAATATATGTATGTGCGTTGACATGTGGACGTGTGTGTAGAAAGCTGACTGATGTACACTGAAAGGGTTGAGAGTGTCGGAGAAGTTAAAGAATCATGACAGCGATGACATCACTGCTGCTCTGCTGACTCCACACACTCATTCACTCCCTCACACACTTACACTTGTGCTGGGTATACTGTATGGTTTTCTTCTTGGACTCACAGAAGGAATGTTGATATAATATAATATCCAAATAAATCAGAGGCAACATTCAGTCAAGCTGAAGTTATTATTGGTGGGATGAAAATTATAGGAAGTACACCTGGGTGAACACCAAACACAGACTATAAAGAAAGCAATTCCAAAAATTAATAACACTATATTTAAGAGGATTCAATTTTTTTACATGTCAAAAAATATCCTGGTCAAGCACAGTTGGCCTTAGCTTATTAAACTGGTTAATTCTTATTGTAAGACATTCAATCTGTTTTTCTTCCAGACGTGAGAAGATCTAATTCTAACAATTGGATTACATGGTTGTCACACACTCATTTCTCAGAAATCAATTTTAAAAAAGCTAAATATAGTTTTTTCTTATTGTGTTGACTTGTTTGAGTACACTGGCTTCATTGCAAAAACATATATCTGAGTAAGCGGGATAATTTTTAGATATAAAATTTTGTTGGACATATCAATGCATTAAGAAAGAAACTTGTTCCTAGAAACTTCTTCAAAAAACTTAAAGTTGCATTGATCAATATTTTAATTTCAATGAAAAAAAAATGAGTAAGTGAAAGGTGTTGCTCTTAGTGGCAAAGTGTACATTGTACAGTTTTCCTCAGCTCTATGGAGCATTTTAGGATCTTTAAGCTGCATTGTTTTGATATTATAACCCATAACTTTACTGTTTCGGTTCAGTCTCACCGCTCTCATTAACCTTGTTTCCAGCCCACATCTGGAACAAAAGCGCTGATAAACTCACTGTACACTACCTGCTCAGCACCAAACATTAGTCAAAATTTGTGTTTAGCTGGTGACCGTGGTGGAGCATTTAGCAACTGAAGAGCCAGAAATTTCCTTGGTTCTTTACCAAAACAGATCAAAACAGAGCTAAAAGAAGAGTGAATTTTGAACTTACAGGAGGCCACAAAGAAGACTCGCTAAGACTTACTAACACATTCACCATATACACTTTATAAGGTATACAGAGTGTCAGTCTTTTGTTTACAGCAGAAGAATGAATGTCATATTGTCCCCTAAATTAATCTGAAATAAAAAAACTAAAATTATGTTTTAATTGTTTCTTTTACAAGTTGTAGGGTCAGATAGTGCTTCATAATGGCCAAATTTCATGCTAGTTTCAAGAAATCTTATTAAATCATTTTTTCTCACTTGGTTGGCGGATTTAGTTAATATTAGTAAATTTCTCTGCATGACACAATATTTTGCTTTTTTGTAGAAAGGGTTTATTTGCAGTGAGTGAATCAATCTATATCAGTTGATGCTGGATTTAAAGATTTTTTGCATGGTAAACTGCTCCAGGGATTTTAATCAAAGTCATCCATATTGATATTCATTATAAGCTTGTAAATAATCAATTGATGGTAAACTAACAACTCAAAATTCAAAAAGTAGTCACATGATAATGTCCACACAAAACAATATTTCACACAAGTACTAAAACATGCACACACAAACACCTCCACTGTAAAACAGAGAAGTCACAGAACTGGCAGAAACATTATATGGAATATGATAATCATGACAAGAATTGTAAATGTGCTTACACGATATATTTAAATATATTATATATGTAAACCTGAACTGCAACTGCAATAATTACAGTCACCTCTTTTGTAATTCTTACTGTGGTGTAATATCATACCCTCACATACGTGTTTTTCTCTCCCTCCACCTATTTACCTTCTCCTCCCCCTCCATCTTTCTCATCCTAATTAGTTTTTGCTCTTTTAACTTTTATGTATCCTCGGTGACTGATTAAGTACCAATCTCTGATTAAATTTAAAAAACGAATCTATCTCACTGTTTTTCTTGTCCTCACCTTTGGCTCTGGGAAACAAATGGCTCTTTCTTGAAACTCCTCCTCTAACTAATTGCTTGGAGCATCTGATCTAAAGTCTGGGGAAAAAAACGTCATGAAAAAAATAAAATTGCTTTGCTGTTATGCAGAACTGTTTGCATGTGTGTATGTGTACATATACACAAAGACACAGTGTACATTGGCTTTATCTGAGCACATCAGTTACAAATGTACCTTCTATTTGACCTGTAATTAGTGCTGAACATGTATGGAAATGTATTACTGACAAAGCTAATAAGTACCCACACAACAATCCAAACTATAATCTGCAAGTCAGAAAGTGCGAAACACCATTTTGAACACGCCTCTTGTTCCACATTTACATAATTGTACTTGTAAGGTACAAAGCTAAATACACTTATTTGCTTTCTGGTGGAGAGTTAGTTGAGATACCACTCTCATATATGTCAGTTAAATATGACACTACAGCCAGCAGCTAGTTAGCTTATCTTAGCACAAACACTGGAAACTGGGAGACAACTAGCCTGGCTCTGTCTCAGGGTAACAAAATCCACCTACCAGCACCTGTAAAGCTCACTAATTAGCAGGTTATATCTAAAAAACAAAGTGTAAAAAACAACCATTTGAGATTCTACAGATGATTATGTACAGGACTATTTCTTGGCCACGACAAGTAACTAAGTTGAGTTTCTGCTAGTTCCCTGACAACTACTCAGAGCCCAAAATGCCAGAACACAGAGGTGAGAAAGATTTATCAGTGCTTTCATCATCCCCAAGAGTAAAAATCGATGTGACACTGAAAATGGGAAAGATAGGGTCAGGGAGGTTTAGTCAAAGTCAGAATACAAAAAAAAAAATGTACTGTATATTCTGAGTAATTTTCACCCTGAACTCTCTCCTGTAAAGCAAACAGCATATACTGTATTTCCTTCATGTGAGTGTGAAAAGTGTAATCAAAATTTGTATAATCATCCCAGTTTGATTATATTAGTTTCTCCTGTGAGCTGGCCCCACACTGCTTGATGTCATTAGAATCTGGTAATGACATGGGTTAGATGGAGAGCAATCATTGTGTCAGTTGCTTTTTTCTCTCAATTGAGCTTTCACTTCCAAAGTAATGAAGAGTACTAAATTATATGAGCAACAAAACAATCGATAGGTTTTATTATTATTACATACTGTAGTATGTCAAATTCTGCTTATCAAATTTGGCTGCCTGGGTTTCTTCCTTGTCTGTCTTTGTTTAGTTATAATTTTATTTTGTTTGAAGGCACTAGCGTTTGTTAGATTTGAAAGTGGCTGATTATTTGAACTTTATGAAAACAAATCTTTCTTCAAGGCTGTCTCCACATTAATCATTAAGATTTTATGTTTGAGTTTACTTAGACATAAAGCTACAATGAAACTTGAATCTTTTTTTGGTGTTACTCAGCTGTGAAAGCATCGGATAACAGCACAGGGTTAATTTTTTTTTTTTTTTTTTAAATACACATTTTTGGGCATTTTTATGCATTTTATTTGATAGGGACAGTTAAGACAGAGAGGAAATGTGGGGAGAAGAGAGTAGGGGAATGACATGCAGCAAATGGTCCGGCCAGCCAGGAGTTGAACCACGCACATTTGGTATGCACCCTAAACATTTATAACCAGTTTGATTGATTTGTGATATTAATGTTAAATTTCATGTTTCCTTGAGGGAATATTAAGCTTTGTCTTATAGCACCACCTAGTGTCTGAGTCTGGCTGATGTGTAAATTTAAGTTAAGCTCAAAAGTGAATGTGACACTTAAAAATCTTAACAAAAACTTTTCCCATGTCATACATGTCATTTTTGGTTTCTTCAATCATAATTACTTATTTCATGTCACAGATATTTCTTAAGAGATTGATTCACAGAGCTGCATACAGAATTTACATTTACAGTACACAGAATCTGAAAGTGTGGATCCAATCCTATTAACTCTCTGCAGAGATACCGTAACACTTTCAACAGGAATGCTTATTCTATATACCGAATATTCCTGTCTAATGTGAACACTCATTTTCAAAGTACTGTAAAAGGCTCTTAGACAAATATGATGAACCAATAACAAACTTTTATGTTATTGTGTAAAGCTTTTTGTGGTATATGCTGTATATTTGCATAGTATATAAATACATTTCAGACTTGATGTTGCATGAGTCATTTTATTCAAAGATATACATAAGAATGTACCAACAGGGGAGCAGCATACAGCTGGATGGACATGAAGTGTGGAACATAAGCAACAGACAAATGAAGCAAACACAGACACATTAACAAAACTCAGATAGAAGCAAAAAACAAAAGATAAAAGTAAGTTATCGAACATTTTTTTCCAAAATGGGTTTTCCATTTGTTCTGAATTAACTGACATGATGAATTAAACTGAAAGAATTACTCAATTTCACATTAAGATTTGACTGAATTTCCTCACCTCAACTCATCCTAGAAAGTCTCAAACCAAGGCTGTAACCTTTGTCTTATTGTGATTAAGATCAACTTAAATTAATTAATTGAACAGAAATTAAACCACAAAGTATAAAAAATTAAGCATTGTGACACACAAACATCTAAATAAACACATTTCTGAATGACCTCTGGTGGATCCTTATGGTTTGGCAAAATAAAAATCAAGGTAAAAATGGAAAACTCATGTTCAATTTAGTCCCATTATTATAAAGTTCTTTGATAGTCAAGTGTGTTCTTCACTGGCAAAAGGCAAAAATCTCAGTCATTACAAAAAAGAATCAAGACGTTTTACAATTCACGCTCTCTCGCTCTCTATATGAGATATATATAATATATATATATTATATATATAATATATATATATATAATATATATAATATATAATATATATAATATATAATAAATATATATATATATATAATATATATAATAAATATATATAATATAATATATATAATAAATATATATAATATAATATATATAATATATATATATATATATATATATATATATATATATATATATATAAATATAATATATATATAAATATATATATAATATATAAAATATACAATATTATATAATTTCACAGAGCTGCATACAGAATTGACATTTACATTTATTTATTTTTTCCACTCTCGATCACAAAGTGTTCAGGTACAGTTTAAACAACTTTTATGTACAGTAAATTCAGACCTGTGCCAATGATTTTACAATACTGATACCACCACTGTATTGTTTAAGCCCGAAACTTTGAATGTTCTCGATCATTTTCATGTAATTGTGAACTGATTCAGTGAATTGACAGCACTTCTGTAAGGTTTGTAGCCTTTGTCAACGAAAACTAAACACATCATAACCTTTACATATGACTCAGTGTTCCAGGGTTTTTCAGTAATTTTCACTGTTAAAGCTAGTAATATCGGTTCTCAGTATAAGCTTTAGAAGTCCCTATACATTATACCAAACGCCAGTTGGTTACACTGTACAGAAATTAAATTAATATATGAGCTGTTTTTGTCTGTTACCGAGATGTAACAGAGGCTTTGCTTTGAATTTTGAGATCTCACATGTGCTGTGCTTCTCTATAAAGTAGCACTGGGAAAATTCTTTGATCTAATCGGTATTTGAGCCCAGTAACTTCTGATATCTGATACCAGCAAAACTACTTTGCTTGCCTCTTTTGTTCACCACATGAACCTCTGTCTGGCTGTGCTTTCTGGCCAGTGGAAAGTCTTATTGATGAAGATGTAAATTGTGGCAGTGTTGACCGCTGTGTAAAGGAGAAACTCCACAATGAGTCTGGGAAAAGAGGGGAGAGGCATGTGCAGGCGATACATCAGGTAGGGAACAATAAAGTACCTGAACTCCAGCAGCTCCTGGGGGACCGTGGAAGCCAGGACGCATGTCAGGAAAGCAAAACTCCAGAAGAGCGAGCGGGACTTGAAGGAGTCAAGAAAATTCCACGCAGCAAACACGTATGCTGGGACATGAAGGAAGCGCACCAGCTCGTGCCTCTGGAAAAGCTTTTTCCACACGTAGAAGGGAAAATGGCGGTTATCTGCCAGCAGGTACTTGTGGACAAAGGTGAACTTCCACACTAGGAACAAGGAGACACCGGTGACAATAAGGTAGAGAGAAGGCTGTTTTTTCAGAGCCTGCAGGAAGCGGAGGACGCGGTGGTAACAAAGTGAGACAGGGGCGGAGAAGAAGAGGGTGAAGGAGAAGAAGTAGAACAATTGAGGAAAGTTGAGGCAAGCCTTGTGGCTCGTCCTGTCACCCACCACTATCCCATCATTCAGAACCATGAACACCAGGAAACCAACGCCGACCACTGCATAAGGCCAAGCCACCGACAGCACTGCCTTCACATGAATGGGTGAGGTGAGGAACTCTACGGTGAAAAACATTATTTTCCTAGCTCCGCTGAAAGACAGAGTAACTTGGGATGGAGGAGACTTCTCATCTCTCTTTTTTGTATGCTCCACCCTCCAGGATTCATCCATTTTGGCAGCCACTACAGTGCCTGCACAGAAGGCCAACCAGATGATGTTGGTCTGGCGGAAGAGCACAGAGCAGACGCCAAGGAGTGCTGAGGCCTTGTGGCAGCCGTAAAGTGTCATGAGGTAGGTGAAGAGGATGAAGAAAGTAGAACCAGCGTCGGTATAGTAGAGGAAGTTGAAGAAATAGAGCACAGGGAAGGTGGACAGAGACAGTGCTGATAGGATCCGGCGTGGGGTTGTTCGTGTCTGGGAGAGAAGAAACGTGATATCAGAAAACAAGAAAATGACAAACGAGATCATTCATGCATGATAATCATTCTCTGGTCTTACCTTCTCCCTGAGGTGCAGCTTGCAGATGAGCAGATAGAGCAGGTAAAGGTTGCCGCAGTTGAAGAGCAGGTTGATGAAACGTAGCATGGCCGTGGAACACACCACCTCACCTGTCAGGTCAGCGAGCCACACCACCGGCTTGATGACCCCCACAGAGATGAGGTAAAGGCCTGGGAGAGTGGTGATCATTGGGTCCCACTGCACAAGGATCGTCAACATGTTAAAGGGGCACTCCACCCATTTTACACATTAAGATAAGTTTACCTGTCACATAAAAACAGTTGTATAATGTCTTCTGTAGCGCTGTAGGATCTGTAGGCCTGAGAAAGGAACCCTGATGACATCACTATGATGTCATCAGGGTTCCTTTCCTTATTTTGGATTGAGCTTGGAGATGACAAATTCATTGGGCAATGAGGATATAGTGACAGAAACTGTCAAGTTACATCATGGGAAATCCAGGATCCAGCATTCTTTGGAGCTTGAACTATACTAAAGACTAAAAGTCATGATATCTCAGCTTCTGGTGGTTCAGTTTTGAAGATTTTTTTTTTTTTTTTTTAAATCTGTCTCCTGCAACTTTATGAAACTGCAATACTAATTCACTGAAGTGCCTCTTTAAGTTTAGTCATGACACAGAGAAAGGAACAATGTTTTAGCCCATTTACTACAAATTGCATTTACTTTACATTTCATCTATTGCATTGCCAAAGTGTATCTCGTATCTCTCATTAGATTTTAATGTACATAACATTTACTGTGCTGTATGCGAAGGTTGTAAATTTATCGTGTGTTCTCTATGATATGTGTGAACTATTCTATGCTGCCACGCAGCCAGACTTTCTGGCCAAGTCAAAGGCATAATAAATAAATAAGTAGTATGCTTTCGTATCCTTCAGACAGATGTTGCTTTCAGTTCACTAAAGTACAATATAAATATCTGGCTCACAATCGACTCCACTTTCAGTTGCATTACAATAAAATGCTTTTATAACTTTGTTAAAAATAAAAATAGACAAACGAATGTCCACTGTTATGATAACCTAAATCAAGTGATGCAAACTTCCTGTTTTCACACCACACTGAAACGAATTACACGCTGCCCGAGAGGTAAGGTTGAAACTATAGTATGTTTTGAAAAATGGTTATTAGTAATGTAAGGTTTCCGAGATTAGTTTTTTTTAAAGAAAAAGCTTTAAACATGAAAAAAGCCGATATGATCCTCCACTTCCCTACAATCTTGTGTTTGATAAAGAGAGCCCGCATGGAAACCATAACACTTTTAGGAACATAACCCCCACTAATGTCATAGTTTATATCCGAAATGGAGATTAAAAACTCTGTAAGCTGCCACAACATTATAAATCACGAGAGTTCCGCTGTTATCTAACCTTAATCCGCTGAACAATGACGGACTCGCTTTAGAAAGCCACTTTACCTCGTTGAATTTTCCATAGCAATATTTCTGAGCCTGTGGGACATGGAAAATCTCGTCCATGTACGGCTCCCTCTGCTCCCGAGTGACTCTGGAGAACAGCAGGCAGGATACCAAAAAGTTGGTGCTGCAGAGAGCAGTGAAGATGTAGCCTTCAAATTTCTCCATGTCTGACGACGACACCGAATGTAAAGGTAAATGCAGTCCAAAGCTAGCTGTTGCAATGTTATGTAAAACGCATAACGACAAAATTTTCTTATTAAAATCAATACACAGCCTCAATTCAGGCGGAAACTGGTTGAAGTCTGTCCTATATTTACAAAAGGAAGAATTTTAATTTTTGACAGCTAGCGGTCCGCTGCGGAAACACGTTCGGTACGAAAACTCTTATATAACTATTAGTTCCTAGGTTGGGTTGCGCTAAACAGTTTAGCATAATACCTCTATCATATAGTAAATAACATAAACATCCATATGGATAATTTTAAAAGACAATGCTTTAAAATGTCGTTTTATTCTTTTTTTGGAACTTTTTCCCCTAAAGAGGAAACTTCCTGTCGAGCGGTGTCACCGTGTTATGGTTCCCACTGAGTTCTCACGTAAAGGGCGGTGAAAACTGCTTATTAACTGTAGTTTTCTCATATTTTGTCACACATTTTTAGCATGTATCTAACGCAGGAGCTAGAGCTTTTCCCCGACCACAGAGTGACTCAAATACTTTTCAAAGAGGTCAAAAATGCCGCAGAATTGAAACAAAGTGCCGTGGCGGGTAAAATAAATGGTGCCTTGATCAACCCTACAATGGTACGATGCTTTGTAATTAGCTTTAGCAGCGATTTATGAAACAGTTATTTATTATATAATTATTTTTATATATATGTATTAGCTTACTGTAATTTATTTCTGCATAAAAGAAAACGTTCAATGACCATTCCTAGTCGTCATTTAATTCCCCATCGGATTTTCTTTTTCATTTACAGCTGGTCAATCCTTTCCAAGTGCTGGTATCTGCCAATAAAGCTGTTCACTTCCAGAAAATTGGAAAAATGAAGACAAGAAGTCTATACTCAGAGATTATCTTCAACCTGTCACCTACTAATAATGTAAGTAAAATAAACTAGACATTTGTTATGATGCCTGTGCAATCACAAGAAATATTGTGTCCCACTTCAGTTGTCAGTAGCATCCCCGTTTTATTTTTCTGAAAAGTTCCCTTTTTGCTCAAAAAACAGTAGCCAACCTTTGTTATTTAAGGGAAACAGGAATATTTGTTATGTCTTGGGACCCTAGCTCTCTTGCCTAGTATTAACACACACTGTTGGTTATCTAGAAATTGAAGCTTATTCTTTTGTTGCACACAATATACATCAATCTGTAACTTCCTCTAGATAGAAACATCAGATAAATGCATGGATGGATTATGCAACAATGTGCCCTGGGCACAAACATGTAAAAGATCCCCAATCCCTCCTACATAAAAGCAAGACACTCAGACTTAAAGAGACACAAACGTTGTTTGAAGTCTATTCATTTTGTCTCTCTTTGTGAGTGTTTTCCATCTCCCTTGACTACAAACATTATGTTTTGTCTGTCTTCCGTTGTTTTGTCTCTCTTTGTGATCATTTTGTGTCTCCTTCGTTGTTTTCCATCTCTCTGTAGTTGTCTGTATGGTCATTTAGTCTCTTTGTAGTTGTTTTGCAACTCTTTATAATCATTTTGTGTCTCTGTAGTCATTTTGTGTATCTTTGTGGTCGTTTTGTGTCTCTTTGTAGTCATTTTGTTTCACTTTGTAGTCGTTTTGTGTGTCTTTCAGCTCATTTTGTTTCTCTTCGTGGTTTTGCGTCTATTTGTAGTCACCTTTGTGGTCATTTTGTGTCTCTTTGTAGTTGTTTTGCATCTATTTGTAATCATTTTTTGTCTATTTCAGCTCATTTTGGTTTTTTTGGTCGTTATCTTTGTGGTCATTTTGTCTCCATTTATAGTTAATATTTTCTCTGTGTAGGCATTTTGTGTAACTTTTTAGTTGTTTGTGTAGTCAAGAAATGTTACGTCACTTCAAACAGAGGCTATGGTCCAGTGTCCATGCCTGGTAGGCTGTTTAGTAACCCATCCATGGACAAATGTCCATGTAAACTCTGAAAATCACAACTGTATATTTTTTATGCCCTCGATAATACAGATCTCAGAGGCCTTCAAAAGGTTTGGGATCTCAGACGGCGATGACTCTGTAATGGTGGTCGTTGTTCACAACAAAGACGAGTCGCAGCTTCTCACAGACATCGCAGCCAAGGTGGATGGACGGCAGGTTCCAGTGGAAGATGTTTCCTTGCTGTCAGACCCTGCAAAGATCAAAAAGGTTCCCCATCAATGCTTAATTCATCTGACTCATCCCATACCATATTGACTAATACCTGCATCTGTGTGTTTTTTACAAGACAATTATTTTAGCCAACCATAGATGGTATATAATGTAGACTACCGCTCAAAAGTTTGGGGTCGCCCAGGAAATTTCCTATTCTTCATGAAAACTCATACTTTTATTCATCAAATAAGTTGAAAAGTGAATAGGAAATATAGTCAAGACATCAATAATGTTAGAAATGCTGAATTTTCCATTGACTCAATTTTGTCCTTCAAACTTTACTTTCATTAAAGAATCGTCCATTTGCTGCAATCACAGCTGTTCCCTCAACAGCTCAATAGGGTTGAGATCCGGTGACTGCTCTGGCTACTCCATTATAGAGAGAATACCAGGTCACTGCATCTTTTCTAATTAGTTAGTGGATACTTCTGAGCTTTGCTTTTGGTCACTCTCTTGTAGGACGAAATTGGGGCAGGGGTATGGTATGGCTTTGCAAAATGGAGTGATAGCCTTCCTTGTTCAAGATCCCTTTTATCCTGTACAAATCTTCCACTTTACCACCATCAAAAAATCACATTTCCTCCGCCATGCTTGACAGGTACTCCTCCAGCATCCTTTAATTTTTTCTTTTTGATTTTGATTCTTTTTGATTCACACTTCAAACTCAGATTCATCTGTCCATAAGACTTTTTCCAGTCTTCCTCTGTTCAATGTCTGTGCCCATCTTAATCTTTTCCTTTTACTGGCCGGTCTCAGATATAGCATTTTCTTTGCAACTCTGCCTAAAAGACCAGCATTCTAGAGTTGCCTCTTCACTGTTGACATTGAGACTGGTGTTTTGCCGGTACCATTTAATGAAGCTGTCAGTTGAGGACCTGTAAAGCATCTGTTTCTAAAACTAGAGACTCTAATGTACTTGTCCTCTTGCTTGGTTGTGCACTGGGCCTTCCCACTTCTCTTTTCTATTCTGATTAGGGCCAGTTTGTGCTGTTCTGTGAAGGCAGTAGTACACACCGTTGTATGAACTCTTCAGTTTGTTGGCAATTTTTGCATGGGACAGCCAACGTTAATTAGAACAAGAATACTCTGAGTTTCATAAGATTTTGAGACTGTATTCGAACACACCCTGATGCTCAAGACACTCAACTAGCCAAATGTATTGCTTCTTTAATCAGCAGTTTTTAACTGTGCTAGCATAATTGCACAAGGGTTTTTCTAATGATCAATAAACCTTTTAACATGATAAACTTGCATTAGGTAACACAATGTGCCACTGGAACACAGGAGTGATGGTTGCTGAAATTCGGCCTCTGTAGGCCTTTGTACATATTCCATTAAAAATCATTGATTTATGATTGATTCTATCAATCATTAATATTCATTTACAACTTTTCTAATCAATTGAATGTTATTTTAATTGAAAACAACTGTGCTTTTCTTTCAAAAATAAGGAAATATCTAAGTAACCCCAAACTTTTGAGTGGTAATGTATATACTGTACATCACAGATGCAGTATATATAGACTCTTAGTTCTCTGCATGTGTTATTATTAACTGTTAATTAAATAGGACATCTGAGATACAGATTGCAAATGATAAGTTATAGCATAAGTTATTGAACGTTTCATTCCAAAATGGGTTTTCTACTTTTTTTAAAATAACTGACACATGCATTTATTGACCAAATTGTTACTTGATAGATTTTGGGAGCATTTTGAAAAAATCTTATTCACTTTTTTGTCTCCATTTTAGCTGTATAAAGTCACTCCCCAAGAGGAGAAGTGTGGGACTCTACTGGATGCAGTTGTATGCAGAATGGCCACCAAGGATGTCATGTAGCTACAACAAGAAAATAAGACCAAAAAACAAATTTTCTTATGGAACACCTGTCGCATTTTTCCCATATGAGATGTTAAAATGGGTTTTTCATTAATAATGTTATTCCAACATTGTCCTTCTTTCACTCAGTGCAAACTCAAATCTGTGTCATATATGGAAAAAGTCTCAGTCACCCAGCTGAGCTAAATATATCTTATAAGTCTTTTCATGAACATGTTTCTTTTCCTGCTTATTTTATTTTTCTATGTCATGGTTAGACAGTGACATGCGAAAAGAAGTGTGGGAGGTAGTTAGAGAAGTTACAGCATATTATTTAGCATCAGCATGAGCTCCTACAGCAACTTTCCATGCTTCTCATTCCTTTGAAACTTTCCATTGAGAGTTATTTTTGTTTCTGAAAGTTGAAGGTATGCTCTGAGAATATTTTTACAGAGGGGGACAGTGATGTAAAGCTGGTCTCATGCCAGCCGTGGTAAATAATGAATGCAAAGCACTCTGGGCCAAATATCAGCTAGGTCTCTAGAGGATTAAAAAAAATACTTCCAAATTCACAGCACTGACATGAAAGATCCACAGTCAAGCCAAATTTCAATCAAACCATGTCAGTGTAAGAAGACAAGAATATTAAATGTACTGATTATCCAACACATTTGGATGCAGCTTTTAACAGAAATATACTAGCTACAGCTGTGTTCTTCCAAATCACCTTGAATGACGATGTTTAATAAACTCTAACATTGAAAAATTTAAGGCTTAACAACATTTGCCTACTCAAAATGAGATCAAGGTGTTTATTAACAGAGACTGCAGTTCCATACACTAAAGAGAACAACATTTCCATTGAAATGAAATATATATTGATTTACTTGAGATTGTGGTACTTTAAATGGTTATCAAGAGACCATTTAAAGTTTGGTCATCGACATTTTGTAATAACTCAAATTATGTAGATAAATAACATTTGATCATAATTCATCTCCACCTCCATCAGAACAAATATGATACAACATAAACTCAATAAGTCATACAGTTTGTCCTTGATTCCTCCCCAGCAGCCATACATTGGCACAATCTTGTCAAAATTAGTCATATAGTAGTTCTAAAGATGTCTGTCAATCTGGGAAGTTGGCAAGCTCGTCTTTTCCGATGTTCCCTCCGCTGAGGACGCACACAACATTCTTTCCCTCCAGCTCAGGTATCTTGTTGTTAACAATGGCAGCGAAGGCAGCAGTGCCCGATGGCTCCACCACGAGTCCAGACCTGAAGAGAGTGGACACCGCCACCTTGATCTCCTCATCAGTCACCAGGACGATCGCCTCCACGTAACGCTGGCACAACTCGTAGGGTAGCCTGCCTGGAACCCAAAGTACAATTTAAGCTGCAACATGGTTTTCAGTGAGACTCTTCCATTCAACAAAAAAAGTAGTCAGTTTTTCAGTTACTAAGAACAAAACACTTCTATTTTCCTCTGTGAACTTGATTTTTGGCAAAATATTATGATCATAAAGGCAAGGAAGTGTATATTCAACTTTGTCTGCTCTTTGCCTCTTTATCAGTTTAGGATAGGTTTGTACTTGCTCTTAAAGTACAAACCCGAGAAAACCAGAGAAAAGAAGTGTGTTCGAATGAACAAAACAAAGCCTTGGTGATCAAATTTGGCCACAAAATGTTTGGCATTGTACCTGCAAAAGGTGGTGCAAGACCTGAGGCAATGCTCTTGGTGTCCATGCCCACTGGTTTCTTCTGAATGAAGCTTTTGTACATGGTGCAGGCTGAGTTTAAACAGAAGCACAAACTCACAACAAATCTAACGTCTATGACTGCATGGATTTTGCAGATGATCCTTTTATCAGCTGTAGGTGAGTTTTTACCTCCTTCTGGTTCCACACCATAGATCCTGGTCTTATCACAGCCGGACAGTTTGATGGCAGCAGCTACACTGGCCAGCAGCCCCCCTCCACCACAACACACCACCACCACATCAGGCTCAGGAATCACCTCCAGCACCTCCATACCGAGACTAGATGCACAGATACACACAGGTTTAAATGAACGATAGCTTAGTTTTGCTTTGACATTTTAACTACTGGTACTTTTTAATCATAATGAAATTATTTTTTTAAATTATAAAGAAAAGAGAAAACAGACACCTTTCTGCCATGTCACAATGTCACCTTAGAAAGGTGTATTCACCCTTGAATAACCCCATTTCCTTTATCTAACACATTATGATTGTGTTCCTGTGAATGGAATTTTGTGTACCTGGCATGTCCTGCTATTAGGTCCAGATCATCATATGAGTGCAGGAATGTCATGTTGTTCTCCTGAATGCAGCGGTTTACCACATTCATCAGGCTGAAGGTGGAAACTCGCTCCACCTCCACCCCGAAACTCTGAGGATGAGAATAACTGTCCCTTTCATGACTGAAGAAATATGTCAGAAAATAAAACAATCCATATGAAAATTGGTATTAAAAGTGTCTTAAGTGGGTGTGATGCCAATTTATGACTTGGAAAAATGTCTGTAGTAAGAAAGATCCATTTCAGTTGTGACATTTTCTGTATGGAGTGTTTTAAAAATTGAGGTCTACTATGTAAAATGTAACCAAGGTGAAATTTTAATGCTTTGTATGTCTTGTACGGCTCGCAATTTAGATACCATGCATGTCATTTAATTGCTTTGCATGTTTGGCAGCAATCTGCGTTTAGGAATATAAAACAAAACCTTGCTCCATTTAATGATGCCAGATATATTTTTGGAAGATTTAGCACATGTTGACAAAACACATCTTTAAATGTAATATCTGAGTCCTTGCTTTGACCTATTAGTACTAGTGATTTGTCTTTAGGTTCGTGTAAAAGAAGAATTAATCTGAGACTCTTCGTGTTTAATCATGTTGGTCAAGGCTTGTGTCTGTTATTCAGTATGTCAGCAGACGACCACTGACCTGTATGAGGATGGATCTGGACATTGGGGCAGTTTTGGGCATAACCACCTTGCCCCTTGACCCATAGTGTTTTGAGGCGTACGCAAATGACTTCCCATAGTTTCCTGCAGACATGGTGACAAAATGACCACCCTTTGATATTCTGGCAAACTGATTGGCCACTCCTCTGATCTTAAAGGAACCTGTCAATCAGAAACATGTGGACATGTCACCAAATCAGTTCAGAACTGCAAGACATTTCAGCATGCGATCCTCATAACTGAATCAAAGTGATTTCCTCCAACCAGTTCTCTGCATGTTTTCCAGTTTGATGTGGATGTTACAGCTGATATTGAGAGGCAGGGTGGTCTGGCACCAGGGGATCATGGGAGTGTTGATGACACCCAGGGGGCTGCTCCTCACTGTCTCCCTGGCTTTTCTCAGCAGGTCCAGGGTGACAGCATCTGCAGACACCTCACTCATCTTTGTCAGAAACACACAAATATCAGGAATACATTGTGTAGCCATCATTTTAGACGGATAAAAAAACATGCATTTCAGAACTTAATGGGCTTAATCATAAAAATAATAAGTAGTGTAATTTGTTTAGTTACAGCAGTAGTTTTTATGTATTATTTTTTATAGGATTTCACATCTGCCCTGACCACTATTCTAACACTCAATAGTCTCTTGTACAAAATAGGAATAATATTTTAAATACTTATGGTATATAATTAGCCAGCTATAATTTAAGGATTTTAGTAATTTAATTTAATTTAATTTATCTTTGCAGATAATATACGTGAGCAGTCCAACATATAACGAAAAGCTAATGAACGTTTACTTACAAAGTCTACTTTTTTAAATTAGAGTCGTTAAATTAACCAAAAACATATCTTTAGTATGTTTGGTTTATTTTCCACTGACCTTATAATTTGTTAGGATTTTCCTTTTTCTTTTGTTTACTCTAAAAAAAAGTGACAGCCCTGTGATGTTGCAGTGTTACAACATCTGCGGCTGCCATCAGCGTAACGCTTCCGGTTTGAGTTGTCTTTCTACACGGACATTATTATGAAACGGACCGCGAACATGGCGGTTCCTCTTGGTGGCAATGGAGCACAGTTATCTAACTTTACATAGTAAAAGTACAAAAACAGTATTCATTGAAAGAATTTCGATTTCATGGCGTTTGTAAGGCATGTCGTGTGCGCCATGTCTGGCGGTGTGGACAGCTCCGTCGCTGCGTTGTTACTGAAAAGAAGAGGTGAGAAAAAAATGACAACTGCACAGAAACTCACCTGAAGGTAATTGTTAATGTAGAAAGGTTAGATAAAGAATAAGAAAAAAGGTCAGAAATTCAGATATTTATTTTTTTCCGAATTGTAAAATGCAACACACGTTCTGCTTCTGTGGCCAAATGTGCAAGCATAGTCACACATTCCACTGTTTTGTCTTTCATGTGAAGGCTTTAGTGTAACAGGGGTTTTTATGAAGAACTGGGACTCTCTGGATGAAAGTGGGGTGTGTACTACAGAGAAGGATTGTGAGGATGCCTACAGAGTGTGTCAGATCCTGGACATCCCCTTCCATCAAGTTTCCTATGTCAAAGAGTACTGGCATTATGTTTTTAGGTATTTGTGTCTATCATGCTCAAATTATGGGCCTCTTTATTATAATTATAATAATTATTGTTATTATTATTGTTGTTGTTGTTGTTGTTCTTGTTCTTGTTGTTTGTAAATGTCACATCTCTCTTGTTGAATTTGCAGTAATCTGTTGAAGGAGTACGAGAAGGGAAGGACACCGAACCCAGATATACTATGCAACAAGCACATCAAATTCAACCATTTCCACAAGTATGCCATCAACACTCTGGGTATGTTGTTGTCATAATGATCATACACTGATTCTCTGCTGTTTAACATTTGTTCAACTTGTTTATTTCTTTTAACTGGAAAGCAGTGCGTAGTAGTTTGAAATATGAGGACTGAATTCAAATGATTGCCTGCCACCAAGTGTCAAACACAATCCAAAACTCTTGTTAAATAAGACTTTTAATTAGAGTTGTGCTGCTGTTCATTTAGGTGCTGATGCCATGGCAACAGGCCACTACGCCAGGACGTCACAGGAAGACGAAGATGTTTTCAAACAGAAACATGTAGCTCCGCCTACCACACTCTTCAGAGATCGATTTGAGATCAGAAATCGTAAGTGTTTGACTCTTCTGTCCTAGTTTAATCTTGGCAGTGAAATTGTACCACAGCGCTGGCTTTAAGGTCAGATCCTCTAACTGTCTCGACAATTTGTTTTCGGTCTTCCCTTTACAAGCGGTGAGGTTGTACAAAGGAGCAGATCTCCTCAAAGACCAAACCTTCTTCCTCAGTCAGATCTCTCAGGATTCCTTGCGACAAACCATGTTCCCACTTGCTGGACTCACCAAAGAGTTTGTTAAAAAGATTGCTGCTGAGGCAGGGCTTCACCATGTTCTGAAGAAGAAAGAGGTACACAGACAACAAATAATGTTAGAAAATAAGAAGAATTTAATTCATGTTTATATTACATCAGGAGAGCATGAATAGATATGTTTTTAAATCACATTGTATGCTAACAGTAAACTATGAATTTGAAGGAATAATTGCAACTTGTGACTTATCTGAATGTATTCATGTGTTTTCAGAGCATGGGCATTTGCTTCATTGGAGAGAGAAACTTTGAAAACTTCATTTTGGAGGTGAGAAAATCAAAATTCATATTTGTTCCACATTACAATTTGGCTTGTTTTCTTAGTTTTTCTGTTTCATTTCTTTGTGGGTTTTTTTTATTTTATTATTTTTTTTATTTTTATTTTTTCACTGTTTTCAGTATCTAGAAGCTAAACCAGGTAACTTTGTCTCCATTGAGGACGGGACAGTAATGGGAACACACAAAGGTATTGTTTGTCCTTCAGAGATTTTCAAATTGTGAACATTTCTTCCAAAATTAAGACTAGTGTGTCACTATTCTGTTAACAGAGTTCTTACTATCTCGATTTTTTGCTGATTGTCTGTGTCCATGCAGGCTGGTTCACTCTGACACTGGGCCAGAGGGCGAGGATAGGAGGGCAGAGAGACGCCTGGTTTGTTGTGGACAAAGACATTGCAACAGGGGATGTATTTGTGGTGAGAAAGTCTATCTCTGTTGTTAAAGTGGAAGTATCTTCCTTGCTTTCTGTTCCAGCCTCCTTTTAAGACTACACAATATGTCCTGATTTACATTGGATAGATGCTTCTCCTAGTGCCATTTTCAGATTTCTTCCATTGATTTTCAGACACAACATGCATTTTTGTGTAATTTTTTTTTTCTCTTCTAACACATTTATCTAAGCCAGTGTATGTTGTGTTGTCTATTTCCCAATCCTAAGCACTATTTAATGCTGCATTAATAAAATAACATTAAATATAAAATATCTTATACCCATTAATCTCATAAGGAGCCAGCATATCGATTGTTACATCATAGTGCTTTGTGTTGATTTTCACTTGAAGAAAATGATCAATAATATTTAGGATCTTCATTTATTTTCCTCACTTTTCAAAGTTTTATTTTAAGTCGAGTCATTCATTAATTGGAAAAAACTTTCCTGTTCCTTACTTCCTTAAATCTTGTGTGAAACCTCAGGCTCCAACGACCAATCACCCAGCTCTTTTCCGTGACACAGTGCGGACAGATCGCTTCCACTGGCTAACAGTGGACCCGCCTGCTGAATTAGCCAGGACCGAGATGATGGAGTGTCACTTCCGCTTCATCCACCAGATGCCGCTCAGTGAGTTTTGTGTGGTCAGGGCCTTTAGACAGTGGTGCAGTTACATTGAGTACATTTACTCAATTGCTGTACCTAAGCACACATCTGTGGTACTCTTACTTTACTTAAGTATTTTCTTTTCATTAAACTTTATACTTCTACTATACTACATTTCAGAGAGAAATGTGGTACTTTTAACTTCACTACAGTTATTTGAGAGCTTAACTTATTAGTTACTTTACAAATGAGGATTTTTGCATACAGAATATACGAGGAGCTTATAAAATATGACGCTTTGGTATAAACTAAACTCCCTTACAGTATATATAGTTAGAGCTGAAACCATTAGTTGATTGACAGAAAATAAATGGCAACTATTTTAATTTTTTCAATGTGAAAGTGCAAAACATTTTATGATTCCAGCTTCTCAAATGTGAGGATTTGCTTCTTTTCCATAATTTTGACATATAGGTTGGACAAAACAAGCAATGTGAAGGTGTCCCTTTGGGCCCTGTTTAATTGTTATGCATTTGTCACCTTATTCAAAATTTTTCCAAACCAAGCAATCAATTGATTAATCGAGAAAACCGTCAGGAGATTAATCCATAAAACAAATAATTATTAATTGCAGTCCTATATAAAATAGTTACAAATTAGTTTCACATCAACCAACTATAACAGTAAAATGCTGGTTATGCATTAATGCATGAGTAATGATAATCTAGTCTTAACAGTCGGGGGCTATTTGTTCTTCATTGAGTACTTTTACTTTAAATAGTTCTAAGTAAGTTTTTATTATTATACTTACATGCTTTTACTTAAGTAACGTTTTCAATACAGGAAGTTTACTTGTAATGGAGTATCTAGTAGTACTTTTATTTAAGTAAAGGATCTGAATACTTTTTCCACCACTGCTGGTAGACTGATCAATAAGGAGAGGTGAAATGCAGGTTAAACATTATTTACTGAACCAAAAAAATACCACTTTTATGTGCTTTCCAGCTCCCTGCACAGTAACTCTGAATATGGATGGCTCTGTATGGATCTCACTCTCACAGCCAGTCAGAGCTCTGACTCCTGGACAGGTAACAGCTAACCTAACCCGTTTTATAGAACACAGTGTAATTTCTAAGGATTATACTGTTACACCAGTTATAATACCAAAAGAGTTAAAAACATACAGTACATACAGTTCATTTGTCTTTAGGAGTATAAGTGCATTTTAGTATTTTTGTTTTTTTTGTCCTGTAATTTCTTTCCCAGTTTGCTGTGCTCTACAAAGGGGACGAGTGTCTGGGCAGTGGGAAGATCACCCAGCTGGGGCCTAGTGAATATACACTCCAGCAGGGTCGAGCACGGTTGATTGAGACCGCGCAGCATAAAGAGCAGCCGACCCCCGAACCAGACATCTGAGATGACCTCACAGCCCAGCCGTAGTGGGAATGCAGTCTGTCTGCTACATTAGGTAGAGCAACCCTGTTCATAGAAAAACGGCTATGTGACCTAATGCCAAATGCCTCTCCTTGAGGCCATATCTGAAGTGGCTGTAAATGGTTGATTTTGTTTTTAAATGCTCAGCTTTGACATCTAAGCAGTATTGATGACACAAGGACAAATGGGTTGATTTCTGTAGTGTTTTCCCCATTTGTCTGCTCGTTGCTAGGATAAAACATCCAAATCCAAGCCAAAGTGTGTTTTGGAGTATAAACTGGAGCTAAAATAAGATGGTTTATTAAGTGACAGTTACCCCATTTTAAAAAGAAGGTATTGATCTAGTATATTTATTTAAGACAAATAAATATATATATGCCGGATGTATTTTCAAAAGAATTTCAATTTAAGAAATACTGAAGGAAAATTGTTGTTATCCTTCGGAGATGGGGTTGCGGTAATAGAAATCGAAATGAAGCTCACCTTTTCAAAAAATAGTCAGCTCTAAAATGTTTCTGTTGATTGAAAACAGTACACAAACTAATGTTTGTAGAGTTTTTCTTTCCAAACAGATGTTATTGTTATGACCTGGTGTGTGTGAAGATGCCTTTCTTTTTAAAGGACAGTGGGTAGTGTTAGCCGTTTAGGGTTGTGGTGGGATTTGATGGTCAGCCATCAAAGGATACATGTGGATTCAGAAATACTGGGCATGACTATGACACAGTTTGTTTGTGGATTCAGACTAATCTGTGAATGAAAAAGACTGTAATATTTTCTTTTATTCGAAATTGGATTCAAACTTCTCTCCCCTCCTTTACCTCTTTTCTGACTGTCTGTCACTCATGTTTACCCTGCCTCAGAGTCAACTGCAAACCTCTACATCTAATGAAATGTTTTTTTTAATGCATTTGTTACGGCATTTACACTCCAGCCACTTCTAGTTTTAGTACTGATGTTGACAGTACATTTGTGATCAGTAATAGTCTATGACTCACAAAACAATGTTTTTTCTTTTATAAATTAAATAAGTGCTTTAGCACTAAAGTAAAAACAAAGTACAGAGTAGTCACTGCAACCTGTGTTTTCTTCTCCAAGTTGAAATTATGTTCAACAGCATGTTGATGGTAAACATAGGATAAATAATTGCCCCAAGAAACCTGCCAAGTTAACAAACAATGCCAATCGAATATGATACCAAAAAAGCGAGTGTGTCAATTATTTTTGCCCTTTTACATGTCAGCCACATTGTGAAAGTTTTTAATTATTCTAAATAATTATTTAATCATTCTAAATAATTAACAATGAAATAGTTAAAGTTGTTATTCCTCAACTCTTTTATAATGTTTATTGATTCCTTGTTTTGAAATATAAAATTTCAAGTGCCTTTTTTTCTTCAGGTGGCATTGTTGTTGTAGGTTATGGAAAATGAATTCTTCCTAAACTATTAACTGTAAATATTTGACCATTTACAAACAAGTGAATAAACCTAATAAGTATGTGTTTACTTGTTTTTGTTGCCTTGTATACCTAAATATTGTGCCTAGTGTCATTATATGCTCACCAAGCACTTTATTAGGAACACCTCTGCACCTGCTTATCATGCAGCGGATGGGCTACAACAGCAGAAGATTACATCTGGTTCCACTCCTGTCAGTCAATAACAGAAATATGAGGCTCCCCAAAACTGGACAGTTGAAGACTGGAAAATGTAGCTTGGTCTGATGAGTCTGGATTTCTGCTGAGGTACACAGATGGTAGGGTCAGACTTTGGCATCAACAGCATGGATCCATGGACCCTACGTACCTTGTGTCAACGGGCAAGGCTGGTGGCGGTGGTGTAATGGTGTGGGAATAGAATCATTGTTTGAATGCCACAGCCTATTTTAGTATTGTTGCTGACCATGTGCATCACTTTACCGTCTTCTAATGGCTACTCTCAGCATGATAATGCACCATGTCACAAAGCAAAAGTTGTCTCAAACTGGTTTGATGAAGATGACATTGAATTTATTGTACTCCAGTGGCCTTCCCAGTCACCAGATCTGAATTCAATAGACCACCTTTAGGATGTCGTACAACAGGAGATTGGCAGCATGAATGTGCAGTTGACAAATCTGCCGAAATTATGTGATGCAAGTCATGTCAGCATGGAGCAGAATCTCAAAGAAATGTTTCCAACATCTTGTGGAATCCATGCCATGATGAACTGAAGCTGTTGTGAGAGCAGAGGGAGGCCCTATCCAGTGTTAGTATTGTGTTCCTAAATAAAGTCGAAGCTTAGTGTATATCACGGAAAATACATTATGTAGCAGGTGTGCCCTGGTTGTTCTACAAGTACTAATCCACAGGGGGACGCTATTATACAAGATTAATATCCAGGGTGAACCTGTTGTTCTCTAGTCAGCATTGTTTTGCACATACTTTACTACATACTGCATATTTTAATGAATCCTAATAACAGTCATGGTATAGCCTAACTATACAAATCTGACTTCATCATAGTGCCTGTTTTTCTTTTTTTTTTTAAAGTTTCCCTGTTACTCATTTGTCAGCATAAAACTGGTTTTCTTGTGGAGAGAAACAAATGTTATTAGAGTACAGGGGACATAAAGGCTCAAACAACATTAATAACAGTATGAATTTATTTATTTTTTAAAAGGCTTTTTGAAAATACCATTATGCAATGTTTTAAACTGAAAATAAACGTTCCAAAAACGAGATGATGAAAGAGGAAAAATTACTAAATGCGTAATAAAGGTTATCCTCTACTTTCCACTATTCGTTTTTTAAGCTTACCTAGAAGAAGCCATGCTTAGCCTATTTTCTGAGAGATGACTTTTTTTTCCTTTTAATTATTACTGTGAAATGACGATGAAGAAATCTCACCATGAAGAGCACAGTCATATAATTGATTAGCAAAAGTAAATGACTGATAATTTGGTTTATAAAGTTGAAGCATTCGTGTGTTTTGCCGAAAACAGTTATTTGAAAGATGGTGTAATAGTGAAACTTCACCTTTGTGAATTACATCCATAGATGAGTAGCAGCTGATTAATTATGTTAGACTTGTTGGTGACATAGTTGTTGAAAATAATCTCAAAATTCTGTAGCACAGGCTCATTCTCATTCATGTCTACCGGCCAGATGTGAACAGTGGCCCTGCTCACTAGTGGTGCTGAGGTGGCCTGGACCACTATGACACCACTATGAAATTTCAGGGATATTCCCTTCTACGATCTGATACATGATCTGAGCATTGGTGCTCAGATCATGTATATTGGAACTACACCCCTTAGTTAATTTAGGGGGCTGAAAAAATCCAGCATCATTCTCTAAGATTGTGGATTTGACGTCTTAGTTATACTACTTTTTATGTCTTTTCTGTATCTTTTTAATATTCAAGAGTTGTGGAGGGAGCGACACTCATGCAAGCTTTCGGAATTTTACCCAACTGTCATCCTATTGTAATAACAATGCACTTGCGCGCATTGGTCACCCAGTCAGGACCACTTCCTAAATCTCCATGAGAAAAACCCCCTTGAACCCCCCCCCCACCAAAAAAAAGCACCCCCCACACCCGTGAAAGCGTCCCAAAGGGGGAACACAGCAGGTTTATGGTAATAAGCCTCTGAGGAGGAGGAGGAGGAGGCGGAGGAGAGCCACGGAGCCATTTTGTACTCATTTTAAACTCAGTGTGGGTTAACGCAGCCGCTGCGCGCCGTGGATACACTGATACTATGGAAACCAAGCGTCTTTTTCCACGTTAAAATTTCACAATGAGGGATAAAAGTAAAACACGGTGTTGGGAGAAGGAGAGTTAATGCTTTTTTGGAGGACTTGCGGGGAAGTTGAATGGGATTTGGCAGGTCTACAAGCATGGAGTCACCGATGTATTTGATTTGGGTTTGTGTCCTGTTCAACGTGCCGCTTGCGGGAAGTTTGGAGATGCACCTTTCGGAAGCTTTACAGCCTGGCACCCTTTTGGCAAACCTTTCGCTTGGCCCTGGATGGACTTATAAAATTGACAGGACTTTATCCCCCAAGTTCATCCAGAGCTTTTTCCAAGTTGAGGGGCACGATGGGGTTATCCGTCTGTCCCACAAAGTTCAGTGCGCGCATACACCGAGGAACCCAGCGCCTGTTTATTTCAGAACAGGTTCCTCTACATCTGGGGACGTTATTCTGACACAGTTTAATGTGTTTGTCCACAGCCAGGACTGTTTTATTAAATACAAGAGAAAGACAGCATCAGGTAAGCCAGACATTCACATTAAACACCTTTCAAAACTGGAGGCAACTTCCTGCTTACCCGCAGGTAAATTGCTGTTGAATGTCACAGAACTTTTGCCTGCCTTCACGCGGAACATCGCCTTTTTGGACAATGAATGTGTGGGAAAAGACTTGGGTGCAGTGTTCAGGGATGGGGATTTGTTCCTGGCCAGTGACATATGCCTTGAGCACAGAAGACAACCCGAAGTGAACTTGCACTGCGTATTCCACAGCTCTCCAGGCGGCCGACTCTCTGTGCAGCTGAGTTTGACGCTTGTAAAAGTGCCAAAACAACATGGATCCTTATCAGAAAGCGTCCAGAAAAAGTCTGGCAAATTGATCCGCAGGGGAAAGCGACATGTCAACGCGTCTCCCCAGTTCCAGCTCCCCAACTATCAGGTGTCCGTGCCAGAGAATGAGCCTGCGGGCACGCGCGTTATCACTTTAAAGGCTACCGACCCGGATGATGGAGAGGCAGGGAGGCTGGAGTACAGCATGGAAGCATTGTTTGACAGCCGTTCCAATGACTTTTTCTACATTGATTCTCAGACAGGGAGCATAGCAACCATCCAGTCATTAGACAGAGAAGTCAAAGACACCCATGTTTTCAAAGTCACTGTGACTGATAATGGCACCCCAAAAAGATCTGCCACTTCTTACTTAACTGTCACTGTGAGTGACACTAATGATCATAGCCCGGTGTTTGAGCAAACTGAATACCGTGTTAGCATCCGGGAGAATGTAGAAGTGGGCTTTGAAGTGATGACAATCCGGGCCACTGATGGGGACGCGCCGTCCAACGCCAACATGATTTATAAAATTGTGAACAGCGATGGAGTTAACTCTGTGTTTGAAATCGACCCCCGGAACGGCCTGGTGAGGATCAGAGAGCGTCCTGACAGGGAAACCCGGGCCAAGTACCAGCTGATTGTCGAGGCCAACGACCAGGGCAAAGACCCAGGTCCCCGCAGTGCCACCGCCACCGTCCACATCTCGGTGGAGGATGAGAATGATAACTACCCACAGTTTAGTGAGAAGAGGTATGTTGTACAGATCCCAGAGAATGTAGCAGTCAACACCAAAGTCATCCAGGTGGAGGCTACAGACAAAGATGAGGGCAACAACGCCAAAGTCCATTATAGCATCATTAGTGGGAATGTTAAAGGACAGTTCTACATTCACTCTCCAACTGGTGTGATTGATGTCATCAATCCTCTGGACTATGAGATGATTCGAGAGTATAATTTGCGGATTAAGGCTCAGGATGGTGGCAGGCCTCCACTGATAAATGGCACAGGGATGGTGGTGGTGCAAGTGGTGGACGTGAACGATAATGCCCCCATGTTTGTCAGCACACCTTTCCAGGCCACTGTGTTGGAAAATGTAGCCATTGGTTACTCTGTGATCCACATTCAAGCTATTGATGGTGATTCAGGAGAAAATGCTCGTTTGGAATATCGGTTTACTGACACCACGCCTGGTTTTCCATTCATCATCAACAACAGTACAGGCTGGATTACCGTGAGCGATGAGCTTGACAGAGAGACCACTGACTTCTATTCCTTTGGCGTGGAGGCGAGAGATCATGGGATACCTGTGATGTCCTCCTCTGCCAGTGTCAGCATCACGGTTCTTGATGTGAATGACAATGTGCCCACATTTACAGAGAAAATCTACTCGCTGAAAATCAATGAAGATGCTGTTGTGGGAACCAGTGTGCTGACAGTGACAGCCGTGGATAGGGATGTCAACAGTGTTGTGACCTATCAGATCTCCAGTGGCAACACTAGAAACCGCTTTGCCATCACTAGCCAAAGCGGCGGTGGTCTTATAACCTTAGCCCTCCCCTTGGACTACAAGCAGGAACGCCAGTATGTACTGACTGTCACCGCCAGTGATGGAACACGCTATGACACAGCTCAAGTGTTCATCAATGTGACAGACGCCAACACACATAGGCCTGTCTTCCAAAGTGCCAACTACCAGGTGATGCTCAGTGAAGAAAAACCAGTAGGCTCCACTGTGGTGCTGATCAGTGCAGCAGATGAAGACACAGGGGAAAATGCTCGCATCACGTACGTGATGGAAGACAATGTTCCTCAGTTTAGAATTGACCCGGATACAGGTGCCATCACAACACAAATGGAGATTGACTATGAGGACCAGGCATCTTACACATTAGCCATAATAGCCAGAGACAATGGCATACCTCAGAAATCTGACACTACCTATGTGGAGATTATCATCCTTGATGCTAATGATAATGCTCCTCAGTTCCTCAGAGATATGTACCAAGGGACTGTATTTGAAGATGCACCTGTATACACCAGTGTTCTCCAGATCTCTGCTTCAGACAGAGACTCTGGATCGAACGGTAGGTTGAGCTATACGTTTCAGGGTGGCGATGATGGAGAGGGGGATTTTTTCATAGAGCCTTACTCTGGTATCATCAGAACTGCTCGCAAACTGGACCGGGAGAATGTTCCCGTGTATAATCTAAAGGCATTTGCTGTAGATAAGGGGGTTCCACCACTGAAAGCAGCTGTTTCCATTCATGTTGTAGTCCAAGACATAAATGACAATGCTCCAGTGTTTGAGAAGGATGAACTTTTTATTGATGTGGAGGAGAACAGCCCAGTTGGGTCTGTTGTGGCCCGGATTACTGCCGCCGATCCTGACGAGGGCACCAATGCTCAGATCATGTATCAGATCGTAGAAGGAAATATCCCTGAAGTTTTCCAACTGGACATTTTTAATGGAGACCTCACTGCGCTCACAGATCTGGATTATGAGACTAAAACAGAATATGTCATAGTGGTCCAGGCCACCTCAGCACCACTAGTGAGCAGGGCCACTGTTCACATCCGCCTGGTAGACATGAATGACAATGAGCCTGTGCTACAGAATTTTGAGATTATTTTCAACAACTATGTCACCAACAAGTCTAACAGTTTTCCATCAGGAATAATAGGAAAGGTGCCAGCTCACGACCCGGATGTATCGGATAAGCTACGGTACAAGTTTCAGTCTGGAAATGAGCTCCGTCTGCTGCTGTTGAATGAGGACACCGGGGATCTGAGGTTGAGCAGGGACCTGGACAATGACAGGCCCCTGGAAGCCCCCATGACCATTTCCGTGTCAGGTAAAGTGTTGACATCTTTTCTTCTATCATCCCATTTGCAAGCTATTTCTTTTTCTGTAAAGAAATTCTCGCTTTTCATGTCAATTACATGTGTCAGTACATGCTAACAAGCTGATAAATTGTGTTAAAGATGGAAATTTGAGTCACCACGTGATGTATCATTTAACTGCAGAGTCAATGTAGTCAAGGTTTTCGGTTGAATATACACCAAGGGCAGGTTTCAGCTGTAGTGTTGACTGTATGTTCAGCGAGTGTTTGCTGCAGGCTCTATGCAGGATCCGGTTGTGCTGCTTTTGCGCCATTTGAGTGATAAATGCTCTGTGTTCATGTGGTTGGTTGAGGTAATAAAAAGGTGTTATTAGCAGGGCACCCTCATAACTGAGATGCTTTGCTGTTGCAAATATGGGGGTTTCTGTCACAAGTAGGAACTCAAACATACATATAGTGCAAGCATATGCAGAATGACTACCACCCCTTAGAACCTATATGTATGGCCTTCTGTAGGTGTGCTGCAGGGAGGTTGATGAACAT
The DNA here is from genome assembly GCF_016859285.1 of Xiphias gladius. Lineage (NCBI taxonomy): Eukaryota > Metazoa > Chordata > Actinopteri > Istiophoriformes > Xiphiidae > Xiphias > Xiphias gladius. The sequence goes on along the minus strand of NC_053401.1, from coordinate 14,708,906 downwards.
CTTGTGGTAAGATGTCTCCCGGGATTTCACAAAAGTAGAATTCACTGCTTTACAAAGTTTTTACACTTGGAACTACACAGGTTTTAAAGAAAAGACAAGTTTTAGATCCAGAATTTTGTTTTGGGGAGGTCTCTGTAACATGGATTTGGATCGGAAGGCTTGTGTGTTCATGCTACAAGGTCATGCAAAAAAGAATTTGTGTCAAGTTTTTTTTTACCACTACAGAAGCAGACTTTGTTCTTTTAAGTTAAAGATTATACAAATGCAAACACTTGGACATTCACACTTAAACTGTCAGGGTAACAACTATGGTACAGGCAAGCACACACACCTTGCAAGAAAGCACTGGGACATTAATCAGGAAGTTGGACAGGCAGGATAAATCTAATAACCTGACAGAATGACTACCCTGTCACCTACCTGACAGGTGGTTGCCCAACCATCTTTCTTTCTTTCTTTCTTATTCCTTTCTCACCCTCCCTCCTCTATGCTGGTTATTCTCTCAAAGCACATTAAGCCTGAAAATGGGCAAACAGCCCAACACAGCTAGATCTCTTCAGCTCTCCAGTTCTCTGTGTCACCCTATCATCTCTCCAAGCTTAAGAATGCCAGCATATCTCACATACAGTAGGAATACAAATGAGCTCCTATGGACCAGGCTGCACCAGGGCAAACCCACATTCCCAGTCCATAAGTCAAATCAAGTTTGTGGTTATTTTAAGGCTTGGGATCATTAAGACGGTTATTATTATGTTGTTCATGACTTTGCACGCAAGAAAATCCTTTTTTTTCTTTCCCCTTTTTGTAAATGAGCTACTTTGGGCAACTTGAATATCTTTCTTTGATCATTTTCGCCAGTGTTTTTCCCTCTCTCTGGGCTAGTGACAGAAACACTGATGGGATAATGAAGCAGTTCCATAGCTGGACTTAAACCTGCATTGTAACAAGTTAATGCTACACACTGTGGTTCATCAGGCATTTGAAGGCTTTCAGCAGATGTCTCCCCTTTTTTCTCTAACAATGTTTTTGCTGAAGGACTTGCGCCTTTCCTTTTTTCTTGGACAAAAGACAGACTGTCCCTTTCTAAATGCTTTATAGCAGTTATAGATGACCTGCAGAGCATCTGAGGGGGCAATGACTGACCACAATAGTTACTGGCCTTATAGCCCTCAATCATTGCCTCTGCATTCATGTTTGTCAATAACAGCTGACAGCTCTTGCAGTATCCTTGACAACAGTGACCTCATGATGGTCCCAAATGGGGGTGGATCTCTTCATTAGTTGTAGCCCTGCGCGCACACACACACACACACACACACACACACACACACACACACACACACACACACACACACACACACACACACACACACACGGAAGAAGAAGAACAGCTCCAAACTACCCTTTCCGGGTGGTTCAACCTGTGTTAGGTAACCATTACGGCTGATGTCTTGACCTTTTAACCTCAGGTTTCTTGGGAGAGGAAAGCCTGGGGGGATTGGTAAACTAACAACACCCTTAACAAGCACAAGACTCTGGTTGCGTCTCTGACTCTCTTGAATTTAATCACTCTCCGGCTCCCTTTGACTCCTGTATTCTCTTTAGTAGTATGTAGTTTAATTGTGTGGTTATTGTTTGACCTCTTCTCTGTCAGCGTCTCATGTAGAGGCATTCACTGGTTTGCTAGGTTCTCAGGATTTGAGGCCCCGACCCGGGACCCTCTCCCATCTCCTGAGATACACTTGCTTAACATACTCTGCTAGCCACAACACTGTTCTATCTGTCATTTTTCTCTCTCCCCCTCCACTTGTGTATGTGTGTGTGAGATGGTACGTTAGTGGTGTGATAGCTAAGGGCTGTGTGTTCTCACTGTAATAGCTCTTATCTGAGCTTGTTAAATTTCACTTAAAACCTTTGGAGTTTTCACTCTGTTTTCTAAAAGATGAGTATCTGTCAATTTCTTCTGACTGCTTTGAGTGTCACAGAGTCAAATAGGTACAATATTTAAGTGCACATCCCTCCTTTCTTTAAATACTTTAGTTTCTTATCTAACCTACTTCAACAGGTGTAGTTAACTTCTACGTTACTTAGCCCTAGCCAGTCAGTGTCAGACTTGTGATTTCTCGCAAATCAAAAGCAAACCTGCAGTGCTGCACAGGAAACACTTCAATTGCAATTTTAACAGTTTGTTACTGCCATTACTACATATTAAGACTCTCAAACCAGTTGGTGGATTGCCAGAACTGACAGTCAGACACACCATCTGAAGCCAAAATGTACCAGCATTTGGCTGGCTTGTATTGTTAATAAGCCTTGGCTGCCAGCAATCTAGATAATTAGTGATTTCCTAAAGTGGTGATGAAAAGCAAGGCTTAAATTTAATCATACCTGAATGGACCTTTGACCTTGGGGAGAATTTGTCTGGACAGAAATCTAAATTGATCCCAAGGAACCAATCTGAGCTGATGAAGATCATGGCTACTGCATTAATTGTCAAAGTGCCGATTTCAAGAGATAAAAAAAGGAACAGTATGTTAATTGTGACACAGGAAAGATTCAGTGTGCTTACGCCTCTTTCTTTCATGTGTCTTTCAGGGCAGGAAAGGTGTTTATCAGCAGTGTCACTGCTACTAGCTGAGGCAGCCATGTAGCCACTGCATTCTAGCTGTTTTCTGCTTCCTAATATGCAAACACCATCAGCTAATGTGCTCTTGAGATTTGTTTTTGTTTTTTTGAGGAAACATCTACCTGATAGGTGGGGTTTAAACAGCAAATGTTAAAGCTTGCACGAACTGGCTATAGGTGGAGTTGTCTTATATCACTCAGTGATACTGCATAGCAGATTGTTACCTAAACGATTAGGAATGATTGATGCTAAATCATCTTTTTCCACCCTAGCTCTGATCTTATTCCTTACCCTGGGTGAGTGGGACGGCATGCCACTGCATGCACTCACAACGCACAACCCCCCACCACCCTCTTCCTCCCCCTCTTTTCCCCCAAGGGGGTTTTGCTGAGCTTCCCTGCCTTTGCTTTGGCTCTTAATCCAGATCAAGGAGCTGCATAGCTCAGCTTTTTAACATTTCTGTTCTCATTTGCCCCCCAATACACACTTTCTCTGCTTTCTCTCACTCTCCCATCTCCCAGTACACATAATTAGATTTCTACTGTGACACAAGAACTTTAGCTTTTTGCTTATTTGAAATCCAAGCTGAGATAAAAATGCAATCCCCTAATGTACTCACTAAACTTCAACAGACAGACCACTTAAAGGATTCCTGTGAAAACCACAGCTTTAAAATTTATAAGGAAAGAAAAGTGTGATTGACCCTTCATTATGAGGCACAATTACACTTGTGCAATACACTGTCGAGTATTGGGTGTGATACATTGCACTCTGTATGAATTTTGTAGCTTTTCATTCATACTCTTGAGCCACATCATTAACTGATCCAGCAAGAAATCTTCCTCTGTTCTTTCTTCACCGCATGTCCTTGGCATTCTTTGGTTTCAAATCATTATTTGGCCCTGAAATATTGCGTCGCACATGTCGTGGAGAACACGAGAACGCATATTGGGAAAGACAAATTACTCCCTGTGTGAGTCAAGTAACAAACCCCTTCCCGGCACCCTTCTATTCCCATTTTCCTATATTTTTTCAAGTAACTGCCATATGTGCTGACAAGAGAAATCTGACTCCTCACTGGAGGAAAGGTGTAGCGTGGTGAACAGACAGGGAAGCCATGTGACTCACCTGTTAGATCAAAGCAGGACATGGGGTTTACATACATACACTCCGTCGTTATAAATGACCCTTTACTCTTCTACAAGACTTATGACCTCAACCGGATGGATGGAACAGAATGAGAAAGGAGTCATAGGAAAAATGAGTGCGTTCAGAAGAGAGATGTTGTTGGTGTAGCTTTTAGTGTGTATACTGGTGTGGCATAGCAGTCTAAAATTCACCATCTGTGATTTCTCACAATAAAAACCTTCATTAAAGCTACTTGTGTGGATATTTTCCATAGTTATCTTCTTTTTGCAAAGAAGTCTGTAACATGTCCAAGGTTAAATCAATGTCAACAGATTAAATAGTGCTCCAACTTTAATCACAGTGTGTATGTGTGTATGTAAAGTCTACTTGGATGGAGCCTGTGTGCCTCAGCCCTGTCGGCAGCAGCTCATATGTTTTCCTGCAGTATGGGTGTGAGATATGCTGGCATTCCCAGGCCTGGCACTCTCAGTAACTGATATCAGGAGATCCCATTCATTCCTAAGATATCACACACTCTGCTAGTTTTCAACTTTGCCCCTCACCACATTCCCCTCTGTCTCCTCCCTCCTTCTTCTATCTCACTGTTATTTCCTATCACCCTTGGTCTCATTGTCTTCCCTTGTATCTTCTCAGTCATCTCTTTGTACTTTTCTTTGTACTTTTTTTTTACCATGTGCTTGGAGAGTGTTGCTGTCCTTCCACGTGGCTGTCTAGGCTAAATCTGTCCTGATTGGTTACAGAAACTTATTAGATTATTGTGCTTCTCGCTTTCTGTCTTGCATGCCTCTCTGCCTCTGTGGGCTGCTCTTGTCAGTTTGCCTGTCCGTCTTTTTTGCATTTATGAGTATATCTGCATACTTGGCTGGGCACTCTCCTATCAGTGGGTCCAGTAGGTTTTTTAGCCATGCTAGTCGCTCAAGGGATGGCAGTGTCGGTCTGTTCGTCCACAATATTGGTGTTGAGTCAAACCTAATGTACAGTGTTTTTCATGCATCCGTAACATTAACATCCATAAAATATGGCCATATGTTGTGAGTTAGACTGTTAAATAAGAATTTAAAACATAACTTCTTCAGTTGAATAATTTCATTAATAACAAAAAACCTTGCCTTTTTCCAAATGAGGAAATTGTTAAATAGCATGTCTCTGAAATCAATTTTAAAGAAATACTTTGACATTTTTTGTAATGCTTCGATTTGCTTTCATGCCAAGAGTTGAAGTTAGTTAACATATTACTCACTATCATATTACTAACATGTTGCTCACATATCTGTCTGTTCAGAATGAAATTACAGCCGCAAGCCAGTTAGCTTAGCTTAGTTTAGCATAAAGACTGAACTTCATTATGTGTCGTTATTCTCTGTCGTTATTCTCATTGTTGGTATATCTAAGTGTAAAAACGACAAGTTGCAAATATTTTTCCTTTCGATAGAGCCAGGCTAGCTGTTTCCACCCTGTTTGCTGTCTGTATGCTAAGCTAAGCTAACCAGCTATATTTTGTATAGACATGAGAGTAGTATCGTTCTTCTCATTGAAATCTCGGCAAGTGAGACTATTCCTTTTAAGACAATTTTGTTTTGCACATGAGCAGCACACAAAGTACAGTTTTACAGAACTTCTTGAGGCGAAAAACATACACTGCCAGCAAAATGTTTGTAGCATATTATATTTTAGCATTGAAAACCTAGTTGAACTACATGATGTTTCCTTGTCTGGAGGCAGGGAAAGAAGATTTAGCAGAGAACACTTGCAGGTGTAATGACAGTGTTTATGTCTGTTTGTGTGCTCAATGAGTGAGAAAGGAGTCACATTCATGCTTAATCTTGTACATCCACCCTGGGTCTGTTAGGTCTGTGTGTGTGTGTGTGTGTGTGTGTGTGTGTGTGTGTGTGTGTGTGTGTGTGTGTGTGTGTGTGTGTGTGCGTGTGCCTCCAGGCTGAAGTTTAGAGTCTGAGGCATAAATACCACGGGATCAGGAATGGTCACTGTTCGACTCCACTGATGTCTGAACGCTCAATTACAGGCTAGAGAGAGGAGGGACGTTTAAGGATCTAAGATTCTGTTTTTGCCGTCACTGCCTGTGAGAAGCATTATGGCCACACAGTGACTGTGGCCACACAGGTTAGGTTCTGCTCCCAATTCTCCCAAGAGAGATGGTTCCCTTTAATTTGTGTGAAATATGAATGAAAAATTACTTAGTTTGACGAAAAAGATTTCATATTATACCCAGGAGAGGAGGGTAGTTTTTTACACTTAACTTTTTTTTTACACTTAGTTGGACATCTAAATCTGCCATATCTGTCCACCGTTTGCTACTTGAGCCATCTTTCCTCCCACACACTTAATCCATGCACTGCTGTCTTGAGATCAGTGTTTTGTTTCAGCAGGAAATCTCTTTAAGCATCGCACTCGTGTCTGTCACTGGCTGGAAAGTGAGCTAGAAAATGTGTTGTCCTCCATTCATGCCAGTGTGTTTGCTTTCGGGATTTCAAAGAGGCGTTGTTTGTTTGCAAACACCTACGCCTTAGGCACAGATTGAACGAAGTGAAGGATAAAAGTGGGGGTATTTGGAGGGGGGTTGTACCTTTGTTTATCTGTGTGATGTGTGATCGTACCTGGGTTTTTAAAAAAATTTTTTTTTTACAAATTTGAAATTAATTGTGTTTTTAATGTGTGAGCGAGTGCGGTTGCTGTGTAATGACTTTCATTCAATTTGACATACAGATTACACACACACCCCTTTTCCCTCCCTTCCCTCATACACACACACACACACACACACACACAAAAACACAGCCAGGGTTATCTCTCGTTTACATGCTCCATGACAGTAATTTCACAACTCAAACTCCTATAGGTTTTGGTTGGTGGAGGGGTCGTATTTGATTGTAAACTGACACACCTCTCTAAGTCTCTTGTTCTTATTCATTCTCTCACACTCGGACGACACAATACTCTTCTTTGTCTCCCTCATCGAGGAGGCAGGGGAAGCATCGTGGCTCACTAGCAGCTCACGAGTGTGACATTACAGGCGTCATGATGGCATGACCAGCTGCAGGAATGTTAAGTGGTGATGGTGGAGGTTGGGTTGGGTGGGGGATGAGGGTGTATATTTGCAGTATTTAGCCTGAGCAAATGACAATAACAAGTAAAGTAAATAACAAGTGTGACAGTGAAGGGGAAGGAGGCAAAAGAAAAGGAGAGAGGGGGGAAGACAGGGAGACAGTTGAAGCCTCCTTTCACTGGTTGTGTGTTAAGCAGGGTTCACACCACAAGGCTTCATGCTCAGTTACTAATTTCGGCTCATATCTAATTTGGTGGGATGGGTTTTATAATACCTGTAGGAACGTGCACAATGAACTGAGAGGGAAACCTAAAGATGCAGAGTTAGCAGAGTAATAATAACAAAGACTTCATGTCAGGATCCGTATTCATTTCCTGTTTTATTTTGAAGTCTTGGTTCTGTTGTGTTACTGTTTGTTTTACTTCCTGGTTTTGCCCGCCTATTTTGATTACTGTCTCCACCTTAATGTCTTTCACCTGTGTCTTGTTTCCTGTGTATTTAAACCCCGCCTCATTTCTCATGCCTTGCCAGATTGTCTTTGTTACCCTTGTGTTCAAGCTCTCTCGCATTTAGTCCTGATTGATTCACTGTGTACGATCTGTTTTTCCGGTATTTTTGTGACCCTCGATTCTGCCTGTTCCTGATCTGCCTTGCTGCCTGGTTTAACTGACTCCTGGTATTTTGACCTCTGCTACGTCTCTCGGATTAAAGATTTGGATTTTGGACATTGCACTTCTGCCTGACTCTCTCTCTCTTGCACTTGGATCCACACACACCTGCCCTTACACTTCATCTTTTTATACCTGTTTGTTTCATTCTAAACACGTCTCTGTTTCTCTGCTTTTGGCTTTGTCTCTTTTGTTGTGTCTTCTTGTCCTCCATACTAACCCTGGCTCAGGTGATCTGCTCTGGTGCCAAGCTATGACAGCACCCATTGTTGGATGAGTGACTGATGGCTATGTTTTCTCTGCATAAGCTGTTAGCTACATGTACCCTGTTTCTAGTATCCTTCTGCTCAGACTTGGAGCCTAACAGAATTCAATGTGCAAGCATCCGGTAATTATCACTTGTTGTTGGCCGCTGTTGTTGCTGCTTAGCAGAAATGACATAGTCTAGCTTTAAAACAACAGGAACAATTAAACATTTTACGGAATATGCTTTTAACTCTCTTGCTAAGAGTTAGATGAGATCATCAATACCAATCTCATCTGTCTGGTAAATATAAAGCTACAGCCGGCAGATGGCTAGTTTAGCTTATCTTCCTCACGTCCCGTCATCACTGTACGGTTGCCAGACACTAGAAGTGTGGCAAATAACCCCCCGTGAAACCACAACTTGTCCTTTTTATGCTTAGGTTTTGTATGCATTAAACAAATGAGATATAACATGTTAATTAGTGAGCTTTAACTGTTCATGTAAGATGATTTAGTTACCTTGCGGACAGAGCCAAACTAGCCGTTTCCCCCTGTTTCCAGTCTTTGAAATGTGTGAGTCTATGAAAGTGGTCTGATCTAACTTTTAGCAAGAAATTTGATAAGCATATTTCCCTAAAGGTTTAACTATGTCTCTGACACTGACCAAGACATTTTAGCTAGCCTTTCTTTGACTCTGTATCTAAATCTTTTGGACAAAACTGACCTCTGGACCTATTTAATTTTATTAACATTTGCCAGACAAGCCACCCTTTATACAGCGACTTACTTTATTAGTTCTTTGATGTTTTTATTATTGACGATTTAAAGTAGTTTTAGAAATTTTGAGAGGACAAGAAGTTGGAAAAAGAAAGGATGACAGAAGATAGTAGCAATGACTAAAAATCTCTACCTCCTCCCCATCATAAACCCTACTTCTGTTTTCAAAGTTCAAACACTTCAGTGTGTATTCAATCACGTCTGTTCAAATCCTGCCCTACGTTACTACTGTGCTATGCACTGTAACTTCATGTTAGCCATTACTAAGGAATAACCCTTGCTCTCTGTGTAATAGTCCTATGTGCAATGCATTGGGCTATGATTTTCACAACTATTAAGACTTGGCATTGGCTTTGACAATTCAGTTATTAGGATGAAATGTCAAACGGCTTAAATGGATTGAGGTCACTGGCACAAACAGACCAATAACTGTTTAACGTTAAAGTCCCATTTCTCAATCCAGAGCTAAGACAAAACTTGCCTTTCTGCAGAAATTTAGTTTTTGATACATGATAAATGACACTGTATCATAGTGAAAAATTAGTAATAAAGTTATTCCAAGCTCTTCGTAATAAACACCACGTTAAAAGCAGAGCAGGAAAGATTTTGAGTTAGAGTTGGGTTAAACATCTGTAACAGCTTTCCTGAAATGACACCTTCCCATAATTGCCCTTCCCTAAAAAACTCCTTGATTGGGGCTTTAACGCTGATCATCTGCGAGGGTTGATCTTGGACTCCATACAAAGACTTCATGCTAGATTGTGTTCACAGAGGTATCAGCTTTAGTCATTCCGTCCTCAGCCAGAGAAGGAGCTGGTGACAGGTGTAATCTTGACAGTTAATAGTTTGTGTGTGGGAAATGGTTTATTCATGCTTGGCTCTCAAATTGTTGTCCCTTTTTTGTCTTGATGTCTGTCAAACAGTACTTAGCATTCTCAAAATGTTATCTTTTGATTAAATCGCTCTTGCTGGCGAGTTAATCACGTTGGCATATTGTTCTTAGTGCCTAAGTACAGCCTCACAGAGCTGCTAGCATAGTTCTAGATTTTTATTTGCTGAAAGGATGTTACTTACCTACTGTTAAATCAACGTCTGAATTGTTTGTGGCTAGCAACCCTATCTTTCAATTTAGATCTTGATCAAGACACTTTGATAAACTATATATTAGAAAATATTTATGTTTTATGACTTTTGTGACTGTTGATTCCAAGAAGGATAAAATTGTTCCTTCTTGGGGGGGTCAAGCGCAGTAGGATATAATATATTGCTCACAGGCACTTCAGTGGCCTGGATGTTTACTTTGATGAAGGGTTTTGAATCCCGACTGAGAGGAGGAACTGATTTTGGGAATACCTCTACCCCTTCTTTTTCCAGTATGTAAGTCACAGACAACTACTGTCATCATGGGTGTCACCTTACAACCTCCTGACAGCTTCTGTTCCGCTCTGACTGCACCTTTCTCTTGTCAGGTTTAAGGGGAAACACACATGTGAAGATACACTTAAATATTAACACAAAGCAAAAATTTATTTGTGAATGCACCTGCAACAATTGGCCTATACCCTACACTCTTAACTCTTAAGAGTAGGGTAGCACCACAGTGATAGCAGGCAAAGCATACACCACACCCTGGGCCATACTTGGCTCCTACTGTCGGAGCGGCTTAGGCCTCTGTAAGCATTTCAAAGGAACAGACTAAGACATGCGGATTGAAGCTTTGTATGTTTTCTCCAACCCTCCAGGCCTCGTCTTTTAACAGAGGTTGAGAGACACAGATACATGGATGTAGACAGAGGGAGCTCCAAGGTGTAGTGGGTGTGCTCTGCCTTTTGATGGGGTGTCAGGATGCTCCTTTTGAACTCAGACATCCTCCTGTTACATTTTAGATAGGATGACTCATGCACATACAGAAAAACACATATAAACTGTACAGAAGCATGCAATTGCACTCTCACATGCACACACAGGTATAGTCGCCCCTCTCTGTCACACATGATCCAGATCATAGACCAGTTGTGGACTTTGCTGTGGCCAACCTCTTCCCCTGGAGTGTTAAGGCCAAGTTTCACACAAAGATCACTTCCACCTTTCATATGGAACACAAAAACTGCGTCACCCTCCCAAAATGTCTTTAGTTACATGTGTATCAAAGTAGAGGCTACTTTATCCTTCAGGAAAAGTTTTTAAACATCAACTTAAAAAAGTAGTCTAAAATTTCCGGTGAATTTTTTCTGGGGCTTCTTGTCACATTAATATAAAACTAAGCAGAATTTTTATGAAGCACATTTATATCTATTTTTACTGTTTGTATTTTGAGTTTTTACATGAAAAATCCCGCTTTTATTGTTTGATTGATTGTGTTGTAAATGTTCTTCATTTGTAATTTCACTACTATAAGTGTGTGCTCTTGAGTTTACATGCTAGTGTTCACCTAAAGGGCTGAGCCATATATAAACATATGATAAATTGTTTAAGCAGATATAAGGACAATGTTTTTTAATGTACAGTAGTTTTAATCATAACTCCTCCTATGCGGACATATTTTATAAATTACAACTGTGTTAAAATGCTCTTATATGCTTACAACTACATTATAGTGTGTTATAAACCATTTATTAAATGTTTATATACTGCTTATAAATGGTAATTAGGGATTACAATAAAGTTCAATACAAATTGCTTGAAATAATGGTAAAAAATTAAGCAAAGCAGCATGATTTCCTGCCTTTTTCACATACATAAGGTTTTAGAGTGTTTAATTGATTAAGATAATTTTGGTCCACAATAATCCAAATACTCCTACCAGTCTCTCTTATTTGTTAATGGTAATTAACTTAGGAAATGTAGCACTTGCAGTCAGTATACAGTTAGGTATATAAGTATTTGGACAGTGACACCATTTTTGTAATTTTGCCTATGTACACCACCACAATGGGTTTGAAATGAAGCCACCAAGATCTGATTGAAGTTTAGACTTTCAGCTTCAGTTCAAGGGGTTCAACAAAAATTTTATACTTGACCCCTCATTTTCAGAGGCTAAAAAAGTAATTGGACAGACCAACATATATATATATTGCTATAAATATAAGGATTATTTTTTAAAAAGTGGATCAAAATCCTTTGCAGTCAATGACTGCCTGAAGTCTGGAACCAAATGACATCACCAAATGCAGAGTTTCCTCCCATGAGATGCTTTGCCAGGGCTTTACTGCAGCCGTCTTTCTTGCTGCTTGTTTGGGGTCATTCTTTCTTCAGTTTTGTGTTTTTTTTAGTCAGTGAAAAGCATGCTCAGAGTTGAGGTCAGATTACTGACTTGGCCATGGAAGAATATTCCATTTCTTTGCCTTGCGAAGTTCTTGGATTACTTTAGCAGTATGTTTTGGTTCATTATCCATCCATGAAGCACTGTCAGTGTTGTAGCATTTGGCTAATTATGAGCAGATAGTATAGCCCTGTACACTTCAGAATTAGTCCTGTTACTTCTCTCAGCTGTCACATCATTAATAAACAACAGTACATGCCTATGCCATAACACTGGCTTCACCATGATTGACAGATGATGTGGTATGCTTTAGATCATGACCCATTCTTTTCCTTCTCCATACTCTTCTCCTCCCATCATTCTGGTACAAGTTAATCTTGGTTTCACCTTTCCAAAAAATATTGTTCCAGAACTGGACAGGCTTTTTTAGATGTTTTCTTGCAAAGTCTAATCTGGCCTTACCAGTGGTTTGCACCTTGTGGTTAACCCTCTATGTTTACATTCATGAAGTCATCTCTTGATTGTAGACTTTGACAGTTATGAGCCTAGCTCTTTAAGGGCGTTCTTAACCTGGCTAGATGTTGTAAAGGGTTTTTCTTCACCAAGGAAAGAATTTTGCGATCATCCACTTTAGTTGTCTTCTTTGGTCTACCAGGCCTTTTGGTGTTGCTGAGCTCACAGTGCATTCCTTCTTTTTAAAGAATGTAACAAATTGTTGATTTGGCCACTCCTCAAGTTTCTGCTATCTATCTGATAGGTTTGTTTTGTTTTTTCATTCTAATAATGTCCTCCTTCATTAGCAGCGACACCTATAACACCTCTTTGGATAGCATATTGAGAGTTCCCATGTGTCAGTCAATTGTCCAATTTCTTATGAGCCTCTGAAAATGAGGGACCACGTAGAAAAATAAACAGTTGATGCAATGTTTTTGTTGAACCCCTTGAATTAAAGCTGAAGTTTACACTTCAATCACATCCTGGTGGCTTCATTTCAAATCTGTTGTGGTGGCAAAATTACAAAAATTGTGTCACTGTCCCAATACTTATGGACCCAACTCTATATAAAAGTGGAAGTGATGCCGTTCTTATCTATATGAGTATTAGATGTTCAGGTGCACTCCTGACACCTCTGTTATGGAGCAGTACTAGGATCCACAATGCTCCTCTCTGTTTGTGTTCATTGCATGTTTGAAAATGACATACGTGCTGCCCCTTATCAAATTACAGCCTTGGTTACAGTGAAAAGCTGTTTGTCTGTATGAGCTGTCTGTCTCTGTGTGTGTGTGTGTGTGTGTGTGTGTGTGTGTGTGTGTGTGTGTGTGTGTGTGTGTGTGTGTGTGTGTGTGTGTGTGTGTGTGTGTGTGTGTGTGTGTGTGTTCGTGTGTGTGTGTGTGTGTGTGTGTGTGTGTGTTCGTGTGTGTGTAGTACAGAGGGTGCCCTTGCATCAAGTGAATGCCAAGATCAGCTTCTACTGTTTCTGCAGTGATAAGATGTCCACTGCGAACAGTTTCTGATTTCTTAGAAACTTAAAAATAGGCAAAAGATGCCACTGTGCGGCCCACTTTAGCAAACTAAACTTCTGTGACCTGAGTGACCTCCACTTGACTTCACCTCTGTTCTTTTTTTTCCCCTTCCATTTTGTGTCAATACTGACGCACTGCAACAAAGTAGGGTGTTAGCCAGCGCTAACACACTGACTAGCTGCTGAGTATTTACCCCTACACTTTGCTCAGGATCCTCTAAAATAAATTTCCAGAATAGATGTAGACTTCGAGGCCATAATGTAGCTGTCAGTTCTTAATAGACTCATTACAGTTTTTTTTATGCTTGTAGATGAAATGCGGTTGCCACTCACAACTGCAATAAGGCGGACAGGCAGAAGTAGTTTTAAGAAAGAGTTGTGTAGTTTTTGCAGCGACTGGTAAGGTTCAGTAATATTTGTCAGTATATAGACAAAAATTACATTTTAGCCTCATGATGGTGAAGTAATAGAATACCATATTTCCTATTTATTTTAAGTCAATTATGAAGCAAAGATATCATTCAAGATTATATCCTCTGTTCCATATCTGCTGTCTGTCAGGTCAGTAAAATGCCTGATGTGGCAGTGCAGGTTCAGGGGTCATGATCTTTGACTATGGTCATTTCACCTTTGGCCCCCAGGAGGTCACACAGACAAAGTAGAGGGTCTAGACTGTAGCACCTGAGGGCAGTGGCTTTAAACATAGGTCTTATCTGAGAGAACATCCACTTATTGCAGGGTCACCTGGACTGTTACTCTGTCTTACAGTCTGTGTATCACAGATAATGTAAGTCTTTTTTGGGAAACAAGAAGAGAGGCATTATCCCTTTTCCGACATGGAATAAGTAACATCACTTTTAAAGTGATTTTTTTTGTCACTCAGACATGGGTGTTACATAAATGATCCTTACAGCTTTATACAGATGTAACAGGATTTTGACTTAAAGAGTCGCAATGCTCGCACAATATTTGGTACCTGGTGTGCCAGAAGTAATAGTACTGCTGGAGAACAGCTGTGTGTTGAAAAGTTTAATGATATTGTTGTTGAAGTCTTAATTAACGACCATTGCTCCATTTTCTCACAGTGAATCCACTAACACATTTTCTTATCAGTTTCGTCATTTATTAGAGAGCAAATTCTGCTGCCTGTTTCACAATGTTTGACAATTTACAACCACAGAATGATAAAACCTGTTTGCTCACATACTGAATAGAGCTTTTCTGGATATTCCTAATTTTCTCAATGCATTTGATGTGAATGAAAATAAACTTTGATATGTAAAATTGCCATCACATTTACTGTAGAGGTGCATGTGAGAAGAGGCTGAAGACAGAGAAACAACAAAGACATATGTAGTAATGGGTGCCTCCTTTTGCTTTTACATTCAATTAAGTCTTGGTGTATGTGTGTTTGATTGATTCAGAACTGTGTGCAGAGTGTGTACTATCTTCCACTCTCAAGGCTAGTATTTGCCCAAGCCAACAGCACTGCTATTGACTCACTCTGTAGTCACAAATGATCATTAGTTGTGCTATAATTTCACTTATAATTGTTCTTTTTTTTTCAAACAAATCACTTTATAGTCAGACACACAGTTATCATTCTTTATTGTATATGATTGTAATTGCTGTGTTCATGGATTACACATTTAAATTCCGACCTTACTAGAACAGTTAATGGTGGGACCAAAATAATCATTTACACTTTAGAATAATGATTTAAAGGTTTGTGTCTCAGTGAAACTGTGCAGCAGAGAAAGGTGGTTAAGCCAAAGCAGGTAGACAAATCACATGTCAGACTGAGGTTACCACACCCAGGGTTCAGACAAACAAAAGTTCACAGTGCTGACATTCAATAGTCAGGCTTTCATTTGCATTTTATCTTCCTGCACACAATCCTATCCTCAATCACTTTTCTGTATTGGGATACAGTACCCTTGGTTTGGTTTAACATGTCAGAAGTGTGAATTTGTTTCTGCCTTTAAATGCAGATTGCCTTTCGACAGCCAGTCCTGCCCCAGCTAGTAACTTTGTGTTGTAGGTGTGAAGTGATTGTCTTAGCATGTTAAGAGTCACAGGTTATAATGGGCTCAAAGAATTAGGCATTTCAATAGAGATTTAAGAGTTTCAATGGAAACCCATTATTACTGGGATCAGTGTTAGGTTGGGTACTTTTAAGCACATTTCTCTGGGACACAAGTTGTTGGTGACACTGAAAATTCAGTTGGTTTCAGTTAGCTTTTACAGACAGATATGAGGGTGGTGTCAAGCTTCTCATCTGACTCTCAGCAAAAAGGCAAATATGTATGTTTCTCAAAATGTCGAGTTATTCCAGTTGGTTTCAGTTAGCTTTTACACATGATTTCGTAAATTTTGTGTTGTGTTCAGTGGGATAACATATGACTCTGAGCAATGTTATATCTTGCTCATTTAATCTGAACTAAAGCCAAAGAGTAAAAAAAACAATTTGGGATTTAATGGGGGTTTAGCTGTCTTTCCCTGCTTTTTACTATTTTAAGTTAGGCTAACAGTTTCCTGCTGTACTTTCATATTTAACAGACAGATATGAGGGGTGGTGTCATTCTCTCATCTACTCTCAAAACAAAGCAAATGTGTATGTTATGTAAAAATGTCGAGTTATTCCAGTTGGTTTCAGTTAGCTTTTACACATGATTTCGTAAATTTTGTGTTGTGTTCAGTGGGATAACATATGACCATATTGTGTTTTTGTTTACGTGGACCCTAAATAAAAATACCTAACTAGTATCTAAAATGCCTTGTGATCAACATGAGCTTTCAGTAAAGTCTGTGACCTTGTGAAATTAGCTTTTGGTGCTGATGGTTTTTATAAGATCAGATGTCCTCCATTTTTTGGAGGGTTTTTAGAGCAAGTGGCCCCCCAATGTAAAGTGTCATGGATCCTGAGTGCTTCATGTTTACACCAGGCTGTGTTCTTGGAATTCAGTGCTTGGTGTTTGGGGTGGTTTTGAGTCTTTGGCTATATGTCTGAAACTATGGATTGGCTGAGGAGTAAAGCTGTGATACCCTGGGGCCCAAAAGAGGCCCCTCCGAGTCCAACTATGTGTGTGATGTGAGGAATGAGTTGGTACAGCTCCGGAGTCCGGTGCTTATGGTTTCCTTACTGAGGTTCCAGTGCCGACAGCTGGCTCTTAATGCCTGGCATACTACTGCTCACTAATCAAACACATTTATCAAACCATATACACACACTTACTGTATACTTGTATGCATTCCTCAGGTGCTGGAGAATAGCTGCCTACCGCTCCTAATAATTTGGATGGTAGGATCAGTTAAATGCAGAGGACAAATTCTGGGTCAAATGTATTTGACAAATAAATCAATTTTACTTTACTTGTCCATGACTCTTACCACAGGCCTGCAACATACATACACAAAGAAGAACATACCGCATAGTAGAGCTGAAATGGATTAGTCAAATTAGCAATTAGTCGATAAACAGAGTATTAATCAGCAACAACTTTTGATTTATCTTTTCTCCTTTTTTAAGCAGAACTGTAAAAAAAATTGGTGGTTCCAGCTTCTCAAATGTAGTTTTTCAGGTTTTCTTGGTCTTATATGATGATAAACTGAATATATTTGGGATTTCAACTGCTAGTCAGAAAAAATAAGCAATCTGAAAACATTACCTTTGGCCCTGGGAACTTGTGATGGAAATTTTTTTCTATTTTTTTGACATTTATTAACTACGCAATTAGATTATGAATCGAGAAAAGAATTAGAGGATGATTCAGTAATAACAGAAATAGTTTGGTGCAGCCCTACTATGCAGTATATACATTTATGCTTAATTCTTGTATGCGAGTTACCACAATGATGAACCGACATACAATACATAGTATTGTACAAACAAGTACAAGTACAAACTTAAACTGTACATGGACACTCCAGCACATAGGCATGCGCAAGCATATTTGTGCAACTTTAGAGAAGAGCAGGATTTGAAGTAATGATTGCCAGTATTTACTTTTATTATGAAGTTTTCATGTATGTAACCATGTTTTTACACTGTTGTCAGCTTGATTGTAGGTGGTGTGAGAGGCTCTTGTTGCTAGTCTCGCCAATAAAGTGGTCTGTTGCTCCAACCCTTTAACAGTGAAATTGTATGTTTTTTGCTTGGCATTTTAACATTAGCGTGGCTATTTTGCGGGCTCTGAAAAGATTTTAAAAAAGAATACTTCGGACTAATACCATTCTCATGTCTGTGCACCAATTGTGAAGCTACAGTAAGGAGACAGTTAAATTAGCTTGAAGACTGGGAAACAGCTTGCCTGGTTCTGTGAGCTCTGGGCACCAGCATGCCCAGAGTTCACAAACTAATATTAGCTCTGGGCTCTGAGCAATGTTATATCTTGCTCATTTAATCTGAACTAAAGCCAAAGAGTAAAAAAAACAATTTGGGATTTAATGGGGGTTTAGCTGTTTTTCCCTGCTTCTATTTTTACTATTTTAAGTTAGGCTAACAGTTTCCCCGCTGTAACTTCATATTTAACAGACAGATATGAGGGTGGTGTCAAGCTTCTCATCTAACTCTCAGCAAACAGGCAAATATGTATGTTTCTCAAAATGTCGAGTTATTCATTTGAGCAAAAATGTTTTTCTTTTAAGACAAAAATGTCTTAAAGAAGTAAATCAGGAATTTGAGAAACACGTATAGCTTGAAATTTTGGAAAAAATTGGAAACGGGGTAACGGCTAATTTGGCTCTGTCCGAAGGGAACCAAATTCACAGCTTGTCGTTTTTTATACTTTTGGCTAGTATTGACAAAATATAATGTCTTCCAGTCTTTATGCTAAAGTAAGCCAATGGTCTCCTGGCTGTAGCTTCATATTTAAGGGACAGATATGCAAGTGATATCAATGTTCTATTCCAACTCTCAGCAAAAAACTAAATAAGCATATTTCCCCAAATGTGAAACTATTCCTTGAATAATAATTTTTCCCTTAAGCATATTTTTTTTCATACGCTCCTGTCGCATTTCAGTAGAAGTTATAGAGAGCTTGTTAGCTGTAACTAATGTATCCATTTTGGATTTGCAGGTCAGTCTGTTGTTCACCAAAAAAGTTACATACTGTAGGGGCTTTAAAAGAAGGTGGAAAATGGGATTGACTGTGGATGACTTGTGACTGTAAAAAATGAGTTTTCTGCATTAGCTTGCTTGCTAAGTACCCAAACAATCAAGCCAAGTTTTCCTGATTTTTCAGGACTATAGGACCTTGTATTTGAGTTGCTTGCAGTGTGATCACACTTACTTGTAGTTACTCTCCAAGGTGTGCCTCAAGGTCGGGGAAGACATCTTGAAACAAACTGAGACTGTAACATTTCCTTAAGGCATTTTCCCTGCCCTGTTTCCCTTTGTTACACACTAATTTTACACACATTCAAACATACACACACTCAAAAATGCACACAAATGGACC
This sequence comes from Xiphias gladius, assembly GCF_016859285.1. Classification (NCBI taxonomy): domain Eukaryota; kingdom Metazoa; phylum Chordata; class Actinopteri; order Istiophoriformes; family Xiphiidae; genus Xiphias; species Xiphias gladius. The sequence goes on along the minus strand of NC_053401.1, from coordinate 14,690,133 downwards.
ATCTGTGTGTTTATGATATGTCTCTCCCCCACATGCTGTATACTGTTTGTTTAGAGGACACACTGATATGAGTCAAGGCCTGTCAGTCTTGTAAGACAGTATACGCAAAATAAGAGAGGAGAGTTGTGGTTAGTTGTTGTGGTTTTGCTTCGGGGGAAATTGGTTTACTGCTGGGATTATCATCCTTTGCCACACACACACATTCATATGGACACATATACACCATCACCCTCTTATTCCCATCCATACCTGCTCTCTGTAGTCACTCAGTCAGTGGGGTCCAGAAGGCTGCAGGGCTGATAAAGTGGAAATGGCCTATTATTACTAAAGCGATGACAGCAGCCGTGGGCAGGCATCAAACAATGGCATACCTCTGGCGTTGCGTAAGTGGTGCTGTCCTCTACTGCACACTATTACTCTTTTTTTAATACCATTTATCCTCCATTATCTCCCTTTTTCTCTCCCTCTTGTGAAGTCTATATCAAAAAGTGCCAAGTTTCCAGGAAGTAAATTAATGTATATTTATAATGTTGATTGTTAGCCATGCCAGCAGCATAGCTCTATGAATGGCAATGGTGGTGGCTAGGTTGGTCCAACATTTCTATTAAAAACTATTGGATGGACTAAAATTTTCTACAAACATTGATGGTCTCCAGAGAATGTATTGTATCAACTGGGCCTCAAACTTTTCATCTGATGCTATCATTAGATGGCAAATTTTTAATATATCCAATACTTTGGTTTATGACCAAATTCAGGTAAAACTAATGACATTTCCATCAGCCTCAGATGGACTTTGTGCGTAGTGCTAATTAGCAAATGTTAGCATGATAACATACTAAACTAAGATTCTGACCATGGTTAACATTATTCCTGCTAAACATCAGCATTTTAGTATTGTCATTGTGAGCCTGTTAGCATGCTCACATTAGCAAATAGCTCAAAGCGTTGCTGTGCCAGTACAGCCTCACAGAGCTGCTAGCATGGCTGTAGATTTTTAGTCTTGGTTTATGATCCTTAAAACATGTGAAGACTGCAGAAACTGCATTATTTTTGCTCTGTTTTAGAATACTTTATAATTAAAGATATGAAAACGTTATAATTACCATGGTTACATTGTAGACACCTTACAGCCATCCCTGGCTTAATGTACAGTGTATGACATCCGTGCAGATTGAAGGTGTAGTTTAATCCTCTAAATCTGAAGACAATAATTGTGCAGTACTGTACATACTTTACATAACAGCTTTGTTCTAATTGCTGTGGATCACAGCAGAACACAGTAGTTTGCTCACACAACCAGTAAATACATACTGGAGCATACACACACAAGCAAACACACTCTTCTCTGCAAATGCTTAAAAGGCAGTTATCATTCCCGCTGGAAATGAATTCTCTGGAAACCTATAGACCTCCCACCAGGATTACACCACATCTGGTTAACCTGGCACAGATGACGGATCAGTAGAGAACACACACTCTCTCTAGCCTTTTTTAAACAAAGATCCCACTATATTGCCGTTCAGGAGACCCCTCATTATGCCGGCTTTGCTTGTTTACACTGAACCAAAGAAGCCGGCATAATGCTGCCCCGGTGTGTGATTTTAGATAGCATGCTGGCATTCCGAAATCAGAGGTGTGATGTGTAACATAACAGCATCGGCCTCTGTCCCATCATGCCAGCTCTCCCTGTTACACAGATGTCAATCTGGCTCTGTGACGATCTCTTATTGCCGGAACAACAATGCCCCCCTATTCTGTGTTTGTACCTTTTGTACAACACGGCGCGGTGGAATAAAGGTGCAACATTCCTGCCTTGAACAGGCTGTATAAAAGGGTCTTCTGACACACTCGTCTTACTAGAGGTCATCTATTGGATGCCTTTTATTGACTTCTCTTCCTACTTACAGTGTCCTGTAGAAATACCTGAGGCGCTTAATTCCAACATTCACATCCTCCTTCTTTTTTCAGCAATTTTCATACAAACTCAAACACACACACACTCATATCCAGTAGAGCATAGTCTTATTATACTGACCCTGCTCCTCCTCTCTTTCCTACTCATGAAGGCATCAACACATGTCATAACAGGACCCCAAAACCTCAATAAACTTCAATTTTTGAAGAGCAGAAATAGTCTGTTTGTGATTAATTGAGGTGAAGACAGTAATTCATAGGAGTATTAAAATTAGTCTCTTTGGGGGTCGAGTGAATAGCTGTGTGATGTTGGGGCGTGTACCTGCAGGTTTAGCCAAAGAAATACTTTGCTGTTTCTCCACCCTAATAAATCCCCCTTTATGAGAGGAGGAACGGGGCGAGTAGCAGGATGCAGAGGGAGAGACTGTAATTTAAGGTGACAAGAATTGTGTTGTGTCCCACAAATGATGAAGCTTGTGTAATCTGAAATTTTGAAGATGCTTGGACACACTGTTGAGATGTGGCCAGTATTTTTTTTTGCAGTGTTTTAGCCTTTGAATGAAAGAATAAACAGAATTTTTTTTAGAAAGGAGAGTGATAACTGGTTAATTGTGTAATAACAACATAAAGTTATTGAGAAAGAAGAAGGAGAGAAGTTAAAGTTAGTTTTGTCTGGTGATATAGAATCTATAGATTGCCACAGTGCTTTAAGTCCTGCTGCCTCCCCTTAAAATAAGAAGCTAGTAATGCTATTATAAGCTATACTACATGCTGACAGTAATTACTACCTTAATTTCAGTAAGGAATGCTGTCAGTTTGATGGCTGAGTATTACTGAGACCACCCATGCTAAAACACTGTGGTAGTGTAGTTTCAAGCACATGTCCACCAGCCAATAATGCAACTGAAATGAAAAGGATTTTTTTTTTTGGATTGTGCAACATCTTTGGTGTTATGTATGGTTTACGATTATTTTCAATATCAGTTAATCTTGTGATTATTTTATTGATTAATCGATTAATCGTTTTGTCTGTAAAATGTCAAAGAATTGTATTGATAATGTCAAAAAATATTGAAAAATACCAATCACAAAAATACCTATCACAAAAATACCCAGAGCCAAGGGTGAGATCTTGAATTTGCTTGTTTTGTCCAACCAACAGTCCAAAACCCAAAGATATTTAGTTTACTGTCACATAAGACAAAGAAGGGCAGACAAAATGAACAACTGCCAAGCTAGAACTGGTGAATTTTTGGTGCTTTTGCTTGAAAGGTTACTTAAACGATTAATCAGTAATCAAAATAGCTGCAAGATGAAGTAAAAAATTTCGTACAGCTCATACATGAACTTGTCAAGGTGCTGCTTCCCGATCATTTACAACAATATAAGGGCTTTTAAGTCAAAGGTTCATCGCTAGTGCATATTCATTGTCGACAGTAGCAAACAGTGCTACACTACAGAATTAATTATATCAAAATGTTTTCTTCTTGTTACTGTGAGGAAAGTTCATTGCCAAATTAAGGACCTGAAATACAGAGAGGTATTTGATTCTCCAGAAAGAAACTGGTAAGTTGTCCCACTGCCTCCCTCCTTTTTCTTTCCCAAAGCTGACTCATTACCACACACCATTCTTGTCAGCCATGTCACCAATCACAATAGAGTGACATTTAACTTACCCTCTTGAGGAGAAGAGGAGGGGAGAAGGAGAGAGATAAACAGACATGAAGGAGGACGAAAAAGATATAGAGTGAGAAGTTCTGGCTATCATAAGCCATGAGAGGAAGGCAGGAGGGAAGAATTGAAGGAAGGGGAGAGGATAGAGGAAAGAGGTGGGGGGCATCTCCGTTTTCTACCCTCACATTCCCCTTTTTTTCTGACTTCAAAGAATCTCCCGTTGAGAAGGAATTATCCCCCTCTGCTCAACCATACCACTCTGTTACACCACTGCTTTCTCCCCGCTAGTCCTATTCCTCTGCAACCCCCATGACAGCCACATTAACTTATTGCCTCCAGAGAGAATAGTCTTGTAAATGGGATGTTTCTGGCTTTACTGAAAACTTTTAGTGGTGCTGTTATAGCTGATGCATTGAGGGCATGAATTCTACTTTGCATGCCAGTTGCTGTTTCTCTGCTTTTACTCTCTCTTTCACTTTTGCAATAGGTCTCTCTCTTAATTTTCCTCTCCCAAAAGTGCACAAATCTTAGGGGATTACTAAAATACCTTAACATGATGAAGGCCAGTAAAAACCCAGTAAGGGCCCATAAAACCCACTCACAAAAAACACATGTGGAGCAGAAACAGTCTTTGTGAAATGCACCTGAGTTACCCTCCACAATCTTTCTCTACTTTTTTTGTAATCCAAACAGAGAAATGGAGAGAGTAAGGTATTTTAGTTGTGGCTTGTTCAGGCTGAATCAGTGACGGAATCTGGGCCAGAGGAAGATTGAAACATCAAGAGGTCAACTGGCAGCCAGCAGCTCCAGGTGGGCTGTGAGCCTGGCTGACTGCAACCAGTGCTCAGACATTTGCGTCTATATCAACATTTTTTCAATCTGCTGGCTGGATTTCCTGGTGGCTAACTGATCGACTGAATGCATGAATGAATCAATGAATTTGACTGCTTGACTGGCTGACTTATTTAATGACTAAGTAGATTCATGAATGACTCATTGATTGAGGAAATGTTTGGCTGGGTGACCAACTGGCCAACTGTGTATGAAGAGCTGATACAGCGTACTACATACAGTATGTTACTACTGTGTGTCAGTCAGGGCAATTATCCAAAAATTTAGAATGTATTCTCAGCCTCCCAAGAATCCAAGAATGCATACACATACTGAAGTAGTTAAAAGACTAATAGGTCAGTGAATTTTTAGACATACAGTAAATACACTACACACATGCATCACTTCCTTTGAATCACTTGTGCATGTAATCTGAATCATGTGTGAGAATGGAGGACTCGGACATTAACAATTTGCACTAATATATCGAAATGTAATCAGTGGCACCAGATTTAACTAACAAAAAGTATGCCAATTGCAGCTTAGGTCATGCCCAAATGTAAGTGGGTTTTTGGATATTTATTTGCAATGGGCAAATAATGCAATGGGCATTGGAGATAATTGTGTCCTCAAAAAGTGTACATCACACTGAATCTAAAAATATGTATCCCATGTATATGTGATACTGAGTTTCGATGCCAGTTTTGGTGTTTAGGTTGTAAGGGTTTTTAATAAGCCTGACTTAATAACCTCGATGAGCTGTGCATCTCTGATCGAATCCATAAGTTGGCAAAGCTACCATAACTGACTTCCCATTGTTTTTCACCTGTCCCTTTCACCTCATGCAGTATCTTTGCCTCATTTTTGTCCCTGCATCTCCCTTACAGTTACTCTGAATGGCTATTGCTGTTGCTGAAAAATATTATCAAAACAGGATTTTATTAATGAAAGTCTTTAGGATTATAACTTCAAGGATCACCACACTGCTCCGTTAGGCTAGATTTTAGTTAAGGACACTACATTTATTAAAGAAAACATCTTTGAAGACAGCTTACAAGCCCTAATGTGTTTACAAGTCCGCTTGCTCAGCATTTGTAGTGCCGTCTTCTGGTAATTGTTAGCTTTTACTCATCCTCTGACAGCCTGAAAGTTCCGGCTAATACATTAACAATTTATAGTGTTTCTCTAGACTTCCTGAAGTTGACAGTAGGTCTGAAAGCAACCCTCCAGGCCTCAAATTCTCAACAGAAGAACAGAGGGTGAGGCAGATGGGGAGTTTTACCGTGCGTAATTAGGAACGATAACTAACAATTATAGGAACCTACTTTTGCGAAAAGTCACTCTATTCCTTGGTGTTTGATTCACTTTTTCCTGCTTTGGTTGAAGTTGACAGCAGAAATAAACAGAGGAATGGCAGGTATTCTTTTCTTCCAGTAGCTAACCTTGTAACTAGCAGACTTGTCATTTGCTAAGGGGTACTTTAAAAAAAAAAAGGGGAGAATGTGTCTAATTTCCCTCAAAATAGTAACATTTGTATTGTTTGAACAATTTAAAAGTAGAAAACCCAAGGGAATAAGTAAGCATGCAGGAAAAATGTACAAGATGTATGTAAACATCCCTGGAATGTCTCTTTTTAACTTGAAAGTTATTCTCTTTGCTCAACACCTTTAACACCTTTTAAATGGCCAAAGACATATTACCAATGAAATGTCAGTGTATTGACTTGCATATACAGTAAATACCTTGATTATGCTAATACTTTATTTAAGGTACTATTTTAGGTTACCAGATAGAAGAGTAATGCAAGACTGATGGGTAATTTAGATATGGAGTCATATGGAGTCATATTTATGACCCTAATGCAACTAAGATACAAAGATGCTAAAACAAGATTGTGTCATGCTTTAGAACCTAGCTATATATTTATATAATTATGTTAGTAATTATTTTTACATTTTGTTTATATTCATGTGATTTTAGACTTGATATTGTTAGCAATTTTGTATATAATATCATGACATACTATTATGAATGCTTTTTTAGCATTATTACAGTATTAATGGCATCATTACAGTTATTTTATGTATTTTCCAAATTTATCAAGCAGTTCGAACTCGGCTCCTCCAGTCTGCTTGTCAAAGTGTCCTTGAGCAAGATTTTGAACCCCAAATTTCCACGATCATTTGTGTGTGTGAATGTGTGTGTGAGTTGGTGAATGTGGCAGTAGTGTCAAGTGCTTTGAGTAGCCAATTAAGACTAGAAAAGACGCTAAATAAGTGCAGTTCATTACCCATTTAACTATCATTTAAAAAAAACATCAATCATTCCCAGAAAAATCTTCACATTATTGCAGAGCTGAAAAATATCTGTTGATCAATTGATTAGTTGAATGTAGGGAAAGTAATTGGAATTACTAAACATTTGATGGTTTCCGCATCTCCTCACAGTTTTCAGATGTGAGGATATGCTGGTTTTCCATGTTTAAATGATAGTAAATTGAGTCCTGGAATATTAATTGTAAAAATAACATGCAATTTAAAGATTATTTATACTATGTCAGTATGAGGCAGTCAGTCTACTCTGGTTGACATTAATAATCAGAATAATCTTTTTGGCCATTTCTATAATATTATCAAATTCACAGTGCATATTGCTATGGTTGGTTGTCTAAAATAAAATTGTATAAATACTGTTTTCAGTCGCAGGAAGACAATTAGTATCAGACTCTTCTGGATGGGATAATTTCTAATGCAACTGTCCCTTTTCTTGTGCAGCCTGTGTCTTTGTAAGGGTTGAAGTTTGGCAGAGTGCCCCTTTAATGCCAGTGGGGGTGGAGGCAGCATGGGGGTATTCAGTGGGCATTCAGCAGATGTCGATGGGCTATTCAGGGGCATTGTTCGGGTCAGTTTCTCCCAAGCTCTGTCTTTGCAGTGACAACGAAAACAACTCCATGCTTGCACACATCCACGCACTGGAACACACACACAGAAATGTCTTGAAGATTTGCCTGACTCTATTTAAATTGACACAAGTCTCATGGTTTCCAAGGGAACCTCCGCCCCCCCCCAAAAAAACAGACACACACACACACACACACACACACACACACACCAACCTGCCCCTACCCTACCCTTTCCTTTTTTTTATCCCCTCCTTTGTTGAAAAGAGCCAATTGTGCGTTGGCTGGTAACTAGGCACCCTATTTATCAGTTACTGAGACCAACAATAACTGTAACCCGACACCTCCTCAGAGAGAAGGAGATGGAGGAAAGTAGAGAGAGTTGGAATGAGATGGAGAAAGAAAAGGAGTGAAAAAGAAAGTCAGGAATTTCCAGAAAAAGAATGAGTTCAAATTCAGTTGATAGTTATATTTAAACGATTCCTTTTATTATTTACTATATTATTTTTATGTATTTTATGTACATTTGTTGTTTTTGCAATTATAATCTTTTAATATTAATTAATATTTTACTTCACCAATAAAGTGTCTGTAATAGAAGTGAAAGAAAGAAATACAAATGGTTGAAAGAAAGCCAGGATGAGCAACAGCTCATGACAGAGGCTGAGAAAAAGAGAGGATCTAGTGTCGTTGTAATGGATACTCAAGTTCTATTAGGCCATTCATGGCTGGGTACCTCTTAAGAGAGCAATGCAGGGTGACCTGTGAGGACGCTTTTGATCAGTGTGCATCCCCATTAAACCAACTATTTGTCCACTGTTAGCTTATCAAATGGGATCAATACTAAAGATTGAGGGAGATGAAAAGCAGTGTGTGCATATGTGCATTTAAGTGCATTTGTGAGTATGTGAAAAGCATTTCTACATTTGTATGTGTGCGTATTCATATTTGTTTGCATGGGCTGCTGGAAATGTGACTACATGTGAGTTTGTGTGTGAGGATATTGTGTGTGCAGAGCAAATGAGCATGACCAACTGTTGACTAGGCTAAACGGCATTAAATTTGTGTGTTTTTGAGTGTGTGTATGCGCACTCCTGGTTACAGTTGAGTGATTCCCTCCTACGACACAGAGAACAGCCCATTTGACTCTTCACCTTTCTGTGATGTGTTGAATAAGGACTTTTAAAAGATCTTATAGTGCTAGTACTAATCAGCCGACAACACACACGCTTAAAGGACTTCACTCGCCATTTTGACACAATAGTAGACGTTAGCTATCTTGCAAAAGCCATTCATTCATATGTACTGTGTTGTTTGCGTGCATGTTAATCTAAAAATCAAGAAATCCTACCTATAAATACGAGAAGCGAGGTGCAAAAGAGGGGGGGGGGGCATTATGATTCACTCACTTTCTAATGAGAAACTGCCAAGTTACATAAAACAAATCTTTGTTTTAACTCCTTTTTACTTTCTGATTGATCAAGAAAAACCCCTGACCTTGAGTACTAAAATGAGTCTTTTTTATTCATTGATACATTTTAATTTTATATGTTCTTTATTGAAAGTTCCCATAATCAGCAGAAGAATTTATTAGTATTTAAGCTTTGTTTGAATTCATGTTATAATCACAAATGTGCCATCATAAAATCCTGTGGTAGGTCTGCTTTGCTTTTGCTCCACAAATGAACTGCACCAGTTTGCTTGAACCAAACCAAACCGATTAGGTATGTAGGTACCCTTCTTCTTCTTTTCATCACCCAGCTATGACAGGTCATAATAATGCTTTCTAGTTTTTATTTGATGGCAACCTGCTGGAGGCAATTTACAATTTAGGTGTGGACTTGTGCTGGAGTGGAAATTTGGTCATTGTCTCAGTTGATCTCCGCACAGTTCAGCACTTCTGTCAGTCTGGCACCTACTTTGTCCTGTGGATTCCTTGGTCACTTGATGTGCAGTATTTTCAAATGTCTCCTAGTGTCTGGTAAAATCCTCCCTTTCTTATACCACTTATCTTTTCCCTCCTTTCCTCCACTTTACCTGTCTTTCTTTCCAATTTGAGAGACATGACACAAAATATGACATCCACCTTTAAAAAACAGATACCTACTGTTATTAAATTACAGAGAGCAATCAAAACAAATTGTGGTATCGTTGAAGAACTTTTAATGAAAACAGGATGACACTTTTTCCACTAGATCTCTGAGAGAGATACTGAATGACTAATTAAAAGTATGGTTAAATTACATTTTGCAATTGAAGTCATCAATTAAAATGTCTCTCAGTTGGCAGACCAAGCTGTCCGTGGATAATTCTTCAGTCTTCTTAATGTTTCAGACCGTGTGGGGTAAATCTTGGCCCACATTGTTGCCTAAAGGTTTTCTTTTTTCATTACATCATCTGGTGAAAACAGAGCCAGATGACAACTGGAAGCTGTGACCTTTAAACCTTTAATAAGAGGAAGTGGAGGGCTATAACTCGATTAGTCAGCTCAGGAGAGAGGCTATTAGACGTGAGGAGAGAGAGTGAGAGGTTGACACAGCTTAAAGACTGAGATCTCAGAGTGCTTGAGTGGTCAGCTAAGTGGTTTTAACAGTGTTTTAAAATCAATTATGAAAGCAATGTAGAGATTTGATAGTGCCTCAGATTGCCTCCACATTTAGAGATCTAATGGTGCTTGGTAGTGCGCTGTTATACCCTTGCTTTCTCTAGGCATGATGTTGTGCAACACAACTGATGTTATGCTCTGAAATGTTATAATTAAGTTTGTGTGAGCAAGGCAAAGTAAGCATCGCATGACACTCACCAAATTTAGTGGACAAAGAATTTATTTCTCATTTCTCATTGATTTACTCAGGTTGGATGGCTTAATCCAGTTTCCCACAATGTTCCCCACTCTGCCTCATGTCCTATCTTACCACTTCTACATTTCTCTGTCCAGAGTGTGACTTCTCAAACTTGTTAAACACCAGAATGTGAGGTACACTACCAGATGCTGATTGTATCATCAGAAACCTTGTCACAACAAAGGGCCTGATGCCATCTCTTCCTCCGAATCTGCTTTTAATCTCATGTCCACATCTGCACTTCACTGATCAAGGTCTCTCTAGTATCTCTGTGATTACTTACCTTCTTTGGCAATAGTCTGGCAAGCTATGAGCTAACAATTGCACTAATACCAGTCAGGCCTGATTCTTTGGAATTGTCTGGGCGGGAGCAGGGCTTCTATTCTTCTCACCCCTCTCTCCCAGGGATCCTAAATGGGACATGGATACTCTAGCCTGGTCGGTTCTTGGCCTGGCACTGTTTAAGTACAGCCACTAAGGGCACTTGGGGAGGGCTTGTGAAAGTCAGATCTGCTTAAAGGTGAAGGTGGAGGAGAAGTTGATAAAGCGTCGCAAGCTTCTGAACTCCCTCGTGTGCCTAGTCAGAGGTTTCCAAATTGTGAATTCAAATTGCGGCTGTCCATTGTGCTGGACAGAAAAAAAAAAGTTTCAGTTTTAATCAATACAGCTGTGTACACTACAAAAGTAAAAGCTTGCACTTCACTAGCACATAATGGGCTTAACTGTGATTGTATAATGTGCTGGGAGTGCTGTCAAAATGCTTTCGAGTGAACAGTAGTACTTGTGGCTAAATCAATCCAGTGTAGACTTTAACATGGGACTGTAGCTGCTGCCGTTGTGCCGCTTACATTATGCTTTCGTATTGTAGCTGGTTCAGACAGAGGTGTAACCTGATGTTCAGACGATAACAGCCCTACGTTAAAACAATGTAGCTATTAGTGAGACAATGAATTATGATCCAGGAAGGCTGGTTTGAGCAACAGATCAACGAGTTAGACAGCTTCGCCGTCTATGTTTAAGGATTTTATAACTGCAAAGTTATTGTATAGACAAACATTTTAACTTTTGTTGCAGTGATTGCCAGAGAACAGTAAGTCCTCCAACCTTAACGACCATATAGGTCTGCTTGTCACTACCCTCAGATACGACCCATAAGAGCATACCAGCGGCAGGCATACCTTTGTCATCATGGTAACAATAATAAACATGTGGTTAAGATTGTGGAATGGTCATGAATTAAAGAATCAATGCTGACTATCGGTTTCACATGCAAAATGGGTCTCCTGTGTGAAAGTCCTGTGTTTTGTCGACCCATCCACCCCCCCCCCCAACCTCCTCCTGAAATTTGTTGCTCTTTACTCTGCGTCACCTGACTTCCTTCTTGGTGCTTATCAGAACTGCTATGGCCGCTAGAGGTTGACTAACAAATTAAACATAATCATGGCTGCTTGCACAGATGACCTATGGGCTGTTTTTTAATTACAGGAGGACAGTCTCCCAGGTACACAGGTAAATTATAGCATTAATGTTAAAAAGTAACCTGCCAGGAATGTGTGCTTGCATGTATTTGACTGTCCAACCCAGTGCTTTTCAGGGTGATATTGCACTGAGATGCAACAAAAGTTGATCCGGGTAAAACTTTTTTGCAGATGATCCAGTGTTTTTTTTTTTTTTGCCAGAGCCCTCTGTGTTGGTACCCCGACTACACCAGTGCAGCAGTCCAATTCAAATTAATGAGGGAGCTATGTTTTTTAATATAGTGCTAGGAGTCTACAGTGGGCTAGTCCTAAAAAGCCAATTCCTCAAATGTGGTACATTTGATATGGTATGGATATGAGTTTATTCAATCGTAATGCTGTCCATTTTATTGAGTGGTTGCCAGCAAGGTAGAGAAAGAGAAAAGTTTGATTTCTAAGTGAAAAGGTGTCTTGACTTGACATATTTTCATGAAATTGCCCATGGAATCTTCTATAGGCACGTTGTAATATTACATATATACTACAGGAATAAATGAGAACTGCTTGTTCTCATACTCCTGAGGGAAAGCAGTTTTATGTTTTGGCATTTTTATTAAATGACCAGTCTCTTATTCCAGTTTGGTGTGCTGTTGTCCCACCTGGTCATTCTAAGGGCTGTTTGACTAGTTCAGTCACTGATCCTGGTTCAGTCAACATGTCTGCCTGTAATCCCACCTGTTCTGGGGCTGTAGTCAGGATGTTATCCTTCTGACAGCTCAAGCACGTGCCCAACCCCCGAACGCCCAAAACCTCTCCCACACTCCTCCCCTCTTCTACCACTCCTCAGGTGAATGGAGTCTTTTGTGTGCCTGCCACCAATTTTTTCCACTATTGTGGTCAGTACAGTGAGAGGAAGGTGAAGAGAAGAAGAAATGGATGGGGAGGGGGGGATCTTTGGCTTGTTTGCCCCCCCCCCCCCGACAGCTGTGTTTTTATGTGTATGTGTGTGTAGGCGTGTTGATATATGATCACACACGCACAACAACTACTGTTGATCACCCTCCAGCATAAGAAAGGGTAAGTGAAATACAGAGTTTTGCACACATACATACACACCATCTCCCTCCAGTTTTTTATCGCTGTTTTCATTCCCCTCTTTCTTACTCACATGTCAAATAACATAAAGTATATCATTCTCTTCCTGTCCAATTTTCTCGCTGCCCCTTAGTCCATAGCTTCCCTCCCTTTTCCAAGATTTCACCCCTATCTAACAGCCAAGTGGTCTTCATTCATCAAGTTTATCTCCATTTGTCTGTGTGAGTGTTCAAAGCTTAGCGCTCTCTGTCCTCGGCACATTGATCAGACGGACATACCTGAGAAAAATTTGGCCAACAACTTGTGGATGAAGATGAGAGGGGTTTTTGCTGAGTGCTTCTAGATATGACAGAACACACACACACACACACACACACACACACACACACACACACACACACACACACACACACACACACACACACACACACACAGACACAGACACACACAGATGGCCACACACACACGGCCACACACACACACGGCCACACACACATGGCCACACACACACACACACACACACACACACACACACACACACACACACACATATAAGCAGATGAGTGACAGCAGATGGAGGCTCTCTGGTGCTGAGTGTAAGCTGACAGAGGTTATAGAGTAGAATTGTGGCTCTGTCAATTCTTGTGTAGAACTACGATTATAGTGAAAGTGAGCTGTTCATGTTGTACTGCAAAAACCTTAATTTTGGCTTTGCTATTCCTCCAGAAATCATATTGTCAGATTGATAGAATTGCACCCCTTTGATCTGAAAATTTTTTTCTTTAGCTGTCATGAAATATATATTTATATATTTCTTTCTTAGCATACGTAAATCTCTATGTAGTCTAAATCTCTTAACCTGCTGCCTCTGGCATTCCTGTAGTTAATCATCTAATCTCAGTTAGCCTTTGTTTGCATTTGAAATCACTACTGTGTAACTGTTGAAGCTAAACAATTAAAACACATACTTTATGATGAGAATATATGAAACAGTGTAGTTCTGAGCTATTCTGCTATTATACTCAACAAAGTGAGTTTTTGAACTCATATGGGACTGTTTTACTCCAGACGGATTGGAGGATGAGGCTGATTTCTATGATGGATCCAAGTTTTGCTTCAGTAGTTTATTCAGGCATACCTTTGGAATGGAACTCAATTAGAATTGTCTTTTCATTGTTTGAGCAATCATGATACTTATATAATAATAATACCTGCTCAGTATATCCCACCTGTGCCTTTAGGCAGGAAACATAACTAAAGTTTGTTTACTTTTTATGATGTATTTCAAAACATAAGCAACTTTAGCTAGCATGACGAAATGTAAGTAAGTTTGACAGCAGCACCCGCCACAGCAGAAAGCAGCCAGAGCGACAGTCCAGGTCGCCCTGAGTGCTGGTTTAGGTCAACAACTTTCTTAATTATTTCTCTTTAATAGGAAGGATGATGTGAAAAATGGATCCAGTTATTTATGCTTCATCCACACAGTTTCTATTTCCAAGAAGCTTGGCAGGAAATGTAAGCAGTGTCTTGTTGTAGGAGTCCCACTTTTATGCAAATGCTTAAAGTTACATGCACAAAATGTATAACTTCGAATGGATAAAGAAGGTTGTGCTAGGTGGAGCTAGTCATATAGTTTTGGGGTAAATTGAAGTGTCTTGCCCAAGCAAAGGGGAAATGGGTGTTTTTTTTATTTTTTTTATTCTATAAAAACAATATCTAGCTAAATTGCCTGAACTTAGCTGATTGCCAGTGTGAGAGTAACTCTTTTACCATTGTCATTCTCATTTTCTGCCGTCTATTCTCCGAGACGTCTCCCTCATTTCCTGCTCTCGCTAAACTCTTTTTTCCGTTCATCTTTTATTTTTGCAGAGCTGGCTTTTTGTCTTTTGATTGATGGTGCTTTGATTGCGCTTACCGCAGTGTGATTTTTCTACTGCTTTCAGCATACAGGAAGTCTGTCAGTGTGTCTGCAGGCTGCTGATATGTGATCTATGTTTGTGCTGGTTGCCATGAGAGAGATAAGAAAAAAGGAGATGAGCCTTGATGTGATGTTGGACGCTGAACAGAATGGTTGGATTTACTATTGGGGCAGTGCCTCCTTTGAAGAAAACTAAAATGTTTGAATAGAGTATGGGCAAAAAAAGAGGGATTGGAGAAATGAGCGAACAAGCAAAAAGATGAGAGAGATTATGGAACTAAGCTCAGAGCCGTTGAAAGTTATTGTCTCTGGCGGCTTTTCCTATCACTTAGATGTTTTAATGGGTGTTGGAAAGAGAGAAGAAAAGATTGGGAAAAGAAGGAGAAATGTTGCCAAATTGCACTGCTTAAAGAGTTTGTGTTTTATCACTTCTAAAGTCAAGCTCAGTGTTTGTTTGCCCTTCCTGATAGGCCAGAGTTGTTCAGGTGTGTCCTATAAGGAGGAGCTGATGGTTGAATTTCTGCCCAGTGATTGGCTAGGAGCCACTCATTTTACGAGCTTTGTATTGGTTCAAATATTTGAAAAGGGAAAACTGAGAGGAACTGAGAGGAAAAGAGGGAGAAAGTTGCCTGCTATTCCCTGGGATTTAAAAGTACCTGACAGGAGTTTTTCATTGGTTGCTCTGCTACAAAACTTTAACTGTGCTGTAAAAAGTGTTGTGGGGTGAAAAAATGGCAGAGAATTTTTTTTTTTTTTACAATGCCCTGTCGTATAGGCTTCCTGCTATCATAATGGCAGGCCTCCCGTGAGGTTGTAACATTTTAGGGTCTAAATTACTCTTATCTTTAGTTGTGATAAATGTCAGCAGGATGGACGTAACTTTATCAGATGATCATGACTGTATGCTAATGAGGGAAGAAAGAGGTCCAGTTTGGGTAATTTTACAAGTAAAACTTGTGTTTTTTGTAAATGTTTTTAATAGCCGAAATAAATAAATTAGAAAAGAATGAGAATCAAGGAAGGGTTTATAAAAAAAGATGAATGAAATGAAAGCTGTGGGCTATTATCCCAGATTCATGTATAGCCTTGATTTCACTGCTCACTAGGGTTTTAGAAGGGCAAAATGTGTTTCTTTGTGTGTAAAAGGGGTAAAGTGTGATACTGGTGAGCTTGACACTCCTTTCAAACCTGTTGTAGCTGCAGATGTTTTGTTGGCTTGCTGTTGTTTTGATGATCGTCCCTCTCAGTAACTGACTAAACAATGTTGTTGATTTTTTGATTTTTTTGAAGTTAGGGAGGGGGTGGTCACCAGAGTTTAAGTTTACTTTATCTCTGTACAACACGTATACGCAAATTAATTTAAAAAAAAATAAATTGTGACAGTTGTATGTTGTGTATGTATCATGAGTTGTGGCTCAATAATGTTGTTATTCTGTAGAAAATGGGCCTCAGATATGTAATATGTTTGATAATAATTTGATGACAATGTTATTACCAATAATTATAATGACCAAAATATTTCAAATGATTGCCTTGCTTTGATTAACCTCTGAATGTAATTATTAAAAAATTGCTATTATGTAAGATTTTTCTTACATATTTTTCTTAAGTTAAAATACAATACAAATACTCATAGACTTTAATGTGCATTTAGGCATACATATATGTGTGTTTATTTGCATATGTATGTGTACTGAAAGCTGTGTGTGCCCACAGTGACAGCTGGCCGAAATGTGTGTCTGTCTATGATTTACGTTGGTTACGACAAGCACAAACCACAGACGGGGACCTGTGTGTGTGTGTGTGTGTGTGACAGAGAGAGAGTGAAAACCATATAGACAGGGAAGCACAGAGACAGCTGACTGACAAATGTATTAGCTTTTCTGTGTCTGCATGTGTGCACAAGTGTGTGGTCATTTGTCCTCATACACAAACACAAATGTGTCATTGGTTCGTCTTTCTTCATAGCTCATTAACAGCTCTTATCACCTCTGCAGCCCTCACCACCTACACTGTAGGCCTCAAACTGTGTGGCCCGTTGATGTATCTTCTTTTGTTTGTCAGTAATTAATCCACCTACAAAGCAATAAATACAAACCACAATAATGACTAAACTAATAGATTCCAATCAATGTGTGCAATAATGCAGATTTATTTGGCTACACATTTATTAGTGCTGTTAGGCTGTAAAAGTGCAATATCCAAATCAGAATGGGCTGTAATGCTTGTTAATGTGATAAATCAACAGATTAATACTCCCCCCTCTAGTTTGTTCTTGGAGGGTTGTTTAATAAAGCACTCTCAGTAGTAATAAGTCATTTTAAACCTGTGTGTGTCTGTTTGTGCACATTTGCTTTTGGTTTCCCGTGTGTGTGTGTGTGTGTGTGTGTGTGTGTGTGTGTGTGTGTGTGTGTGTGTGTGGGCGTGGGCGCGCACACGCGTGAGATGGCATACTTACACACAAAGAATTCTTTTTCCATGGCGTCTGCCTGTGACACACCCTTTCCATGGTTCAGCCCATCCTCATGTGTTTGTGATCCCATGCTAGCAGCTGGTGGACTCTATAAATAGTGTGGGTTGGGGTGCCCCTGGAAAGAGAAAGGAAACAAATAACTCTCTTGTAAAAGTTTGAAAAAAGGAAAATGTTAATTATTTTATTAATTCTTTGGTGTTAGTTAGAAAGGCATTTTTGAGTAAGAAGGTAATAGATACTGCCCTCTTCTTTCAGTATGTGAAAGACGATATGTCAAACTACTTAGGTTATAATCGGAACCGCATGATTGCATAGCCAACGCGATCCCAATCAGGTTTTCTCCACACTACCCTTATCTTTTTCTGCCTCATAAATTCTACTTCACACCTTTCCATGACCGTTTGATCTTTTCAGTCATGCTCTGTCATGATTCCCCCCACCATCCTCTCCCAATCAGACTAACCCAACGGTGCAGATCCCACCCACTTTGGGAGGCAAGTAATTCCAAGAGCACTGACTGTATCGGAGTATAGTTTACTTAGTCAAGAAATAGCTTGGCTTGTGTGTAGAATTAGTGATGAAATCCCATGTCAGTAAGTGTGTAAAAGTCATACACTGAGCATCAGTATGCAGTTTATGTGTATAAGGCCGTACTCCTGGGGTATGAAATGAAGAGAAAAGACAAGCACAGAAAGTAGAAGAACGTAGAGATCTATTTCCTAAATCATAAGTGTATGTACAGTATAACTTCTCTGCCACATTGTGAGTCCATGCAGGAAATGTGTATTTGTATGTGTGTAAACTATGAGCTGATAAATTTCTGGCGGCAGTTGGGATACCACTGTATTCCCAGACAAAGAGGGAGAGACAGGTGTGGAGCGCTGTAAAGAAATAGTAGCCAGCAGATACTCTGCCTGTTAGTAGTGTGCTGAATGAGCACCTCCTTTCCAGCACATTAGAGCAGCCGAATACAACACAGCTGCTGCTCAATGTCACTGTCCTGCCGAGTGACTTGTTAATGTGTGTCTGAATTTTTACGTGTGCTTTTTGTTAGTCTTGTTACCACCCACCTTTATTTGTGTCCCTACGGCCATGATACAGCAGTAGCTTGGCTTCATTTAAATAATTGACCCTTATGTGGCTTCCCTTTGTGAGTTATTCATCCTGATGCAGTTGAAGCTGACCTGAATTCTGATTAGCATTTAGCATGAGGCTAGCCTGATGCACCGGCCTGTCCACAACCTGCTTTGATTGACAGTGCATCTGTGTTTGTGTGAGGAGAGTTTAAGGTCCTGAGAAATGACCTTATCTATGTCTGAGAGTTACAGGGCACCTGTGGCCAAACCTCTCCATGACTCTTTCACCCCTAAACCTCGACACACAGCTATACCACACACTCAAGTACTTGGTATAGTACCACCTGTTGTCAGCTGTATTTCACCCAGCCCATGCACTCTGCAGTCTATAGCCTTCTGTTTCCCTCCATAAGTACTAGAGCTTACAGCTGTGCCAGAAGTAGGTCTGAGACCAGACCCAACCTTCCCCAGGGGCAGAAATCCTAGACTGATCCAGTTACTCCCAACCAGGGCTTGAATCAGACCGAATCTGCACCGACTGGTCACTACTTAATTCAATCCAGCAGCAAAAGCGTTACACAGTAAACAAGTCAAGCTGTTAAGCTGTAGAGTAGAGAGTACAGAGAGGGCGGACGAGATAGGATTGGGTCTAACCAAAACAGGTTAAAGCTGTGCATAGCAAATATTTAGCATACATTCAGTATTATGCCCCGTTCAGGCTTGAAACTGACTACAAGTTATATTACAATTTAGTGTAAGGTTAGCATCTCTTTTCTGCTCTGTTGGATTTTGGGAAGATTTCTTGTGATCATCTGCCATGTTATGTTAGCAAGAAAAAGTCCTTTACATTTTCTTCTTATAATGCTGTACCATTGTACTAAGGCTAACCTCTATCTTGCAATACAAAAACAATGCTGCTCCTTTATTCCCATGTGTTTTACATGGAGCATCAGATGGTGAGGATGCTAATGTTTTGCTTGGGACTTAGCATCACTTTTGTATCATTACACAGCACTAAATTAGCATTAAATCATGTATGTAGCTATCAAATTGATATTTAAGACCCTTTTGAAGGTTTCTCATTTTCATACGAGACAGTTGGGAACATTAAAAAGTCAGCGAGAGCCAGAGTTTTCAACTAACTCACTGAGTTAACGCTAGTCAGCTAGCTACAGCTAATAACATCTACCAGCAGCAGTTGTCATTTCAGCTGACTAAAAATGAAAGGCCAGCTTTTTTTCACCCACTTTTTTTTCAAAAATTATCACACATTTTGAGTGGTCAATCTGCCATTATATTGGTGTTTAATTTTATATTTTCTTGTTTTTTTATTTAGAACACAGTGAGACACTTAAGCTTTCTACTAAAGTATAAATAAGGCAATAGCAGATATTTATTTAAAAAACACATACTTTCTCTGCATTTATTAGATACAGCAAGGGAATGGTAAAATCCAGGCAATATGAATGTCACATCTCTTCAAATCTCATGTAATATGATAGTAGTCAGAAAATAGGTGAAGAAATACTGTAATGAAGTTAATCTTTACCACTGTATTGTACAACAAATGTACTGTTAGTTGTTTATAGAGGAGGAGGTGTTTTTTATTTTGATTTGAAAACAGATTCTGACTTCCTCATTTTTATTACTCCGGTGAAACCTTAGAAACACCTTTGGCTTACAAGTTTGTGTTGTGGTTGGCTAAATGGGACCTTCCTCTGCTTTGCTGATATGCACTGTATCTCAGAAAGCACCCACCTTCTGAAACCATGCTTCATGTCTAAGAACACAGGGCCTGGTTTGAGTCCTTTGATATTTGTCAGCAAATTTGCTTATCTTTGGGCTTTTGTATCAGTCTATGCTGTTTAGTTACTGTTGTTAAGCTATTAAATCTCTTCTCTTTTACCTTTTGTCTTGTTACTCTTAACTGCCATTTGGAGCTGCCAATAAGTAAAAGTGTATAACAGGCAAATATCTTCTCTCTCTTTCTTCCAGATGGTATCCATCTCGTTGTGGCCCTCTGCACGTTGCGTGTCACCATCATCACTGATGACATGCTAACCAACAGCATCACTGTGCGTCTGGAGAACATGTCCCAGGAGCGCTTTCTCTCTCCTCTTCTTAGCCTCTTCCTTGAGGGCGTAGCAGCTGTGCTCTCCACCAAACGGGAAGCAGTGTTTGTGTTCAACATCCAAAATGACACTGATGTGCAAGGCTCTATCCTCAACGTAACCTTTTCAGCGATGCAGCCTGGAGGCGGCCCGGGTAAAGGGACATTCTTCCCTTCCGAGGAGCTACAGGAGCAGATCTATCTCAATAGGACTCTGCTCAGGCTGATATCTTCTCAGGAGGTACAGACACACAAGTACACATATGCACATTCACTTAAGCACAAAATAATAAAATTCTCCAAAAACTGAGCTATCATTTTAAGGCTCTTAAATCACGACAACAGAAAGGTTAGTAGAAGATCAAAAACAGATACAGTATATAAATGTGAATGAAATTTCTTCTTCTCTCCAGGTGTTGCCGTTTGATGACAACATCTGCCTACGTGAACCCTGTGAGAACTACATGAAGTGTGTATCGGTGCTGAAGTTTGACAGCTCCCCTCCCTTCATTGCCTCTGAAACAGTTCTGTTTCGGCCCATCCACCCCATCAACGGGCTGCGCTGCCGCTGTCCGGTTGGTTTCACCGGGGACTATTGCGAGACTGAGATCGACCTGTGCTACTCAGGACCGTGCAAGAACAATGGCAGATGCCGCAGCCGAGAGGGAGGATACACCTGTGAGTGCCTGGAAGACTTCACGGGTGAGTTGGCTACACGGAAAAAATAAAAAAACATCATAATTTAACCCCTTGCACAAATATTAATACTTATTTTTCTTTTAGAAGAAGTCAAAATAAATGATCTTATATCCTTTTTGCTGCAAGACGCAATTACAGACTATCTGACTTTTTATGATGGGCATTTTTTGCAGTTCATAGCAAACAAATCCTGGCTGTAGCCCTCCATTCAGTCAAAACTTGCAGGATTTGCTTTGCAATTACAGTTTTTTTTGTAAGTCAAACTAAATTTTTACATTATCAAAATAATGTTCCTCAAAACCTACATATGATATTGGTGACAACATTTAGGACCTTTTGTCAAAGTTAATCTATTGATCTTCATTGTTTTTGTAGCTTGCATCTGATTGGAGAGAATAGGGAATTGTACCTTTTTATTTACAATTATTTTAGTATAAAATAGTACAAGTATTTTGATTTTTAGAAAAAAAAATTATTATCATTTCTTTATTTGCCTAAACTACAATATACTGTATTGTGCTTACTACAAATGACTATGTCATAGTAATATGTGTGTATTAAAACAACCACAGAAGATATTTTTCCCCAAAGAAAACTTCAAAAGTGTATTCTAAGTACAGTATGTGCAAGGTTTCCTACTGTGTCTGACAATGGCTTTAATGACTTGTACAAAACTGCCAAACCCAAACAGGTTGTAAAAGCTCTCACCACCTATTGTTGTAGCTTGAGGTCGACCCCAGTGCAGGAGGAGAAAAAATGCTTTGTAATGCTGTAGGTATAGCCACCTGCACACACACACGTACGTGCATACAGCACAGTAGATTTATTGCTGTATAGAGGTGTACGGAATGCTGACTATACTGGTCAAACCAGATGTGTCTCAAATATCACTTAACCCATTACCCAAAACTACATTAGTTTTAACAACATTTTTGCCTTAAAACTCAAATAATCATAATACATTGAAATGTAACGGCAACTTAAAACAGCTCTAGTCAATATTTTTGCATTAACAAAAACAAAAAAATACTATTGGTAATGTAAAATTACAAATAGTCTCTCTCTCTTCCTGGAAGCTGTAAGTCAATGTGACTACATTACATTCACATGTTAGATGAGCTATGGGAAGACTCGGAAGCTTTCATCATTCCCACTGAAATCACTTTCCGAAATATTTCCTGATGGTAGTGATCTTCCTCCCATAACTTCCCCCTTGTACATCTGATACCTGAGTGACTGTCTCCTCTCCTCTGACTCTCCCTGATAGAGCTTAGAGGGCCTCTGACAGCCTTCATCCCTCTTCTCCCTCTTTCTCTCCCAACGCTCTAACTCTCCTCTCCTTCTTTTCCTCTATCTTATCTGATGTAATTACGTGATTATAACTGCCTTTGTCACTCACTGGCCCTCTCTTGCCTTCTTCTACTACTCACCATGTCAGTCTTCTCCACTCAGCCATCATATTTCCCTTACCTACATCTTGATACCCCCGCTTTGAAGGTCACAGTTCAACTCCAGATAGTCAGGGCCCATCAGAGGCCATTATGGGGCTGATGACAGCGGGGGCCTGCTCTGTCCTCCTTGGGTTTCCTACATTACAGGGAAACAGATCCTTATAATTCCCCCTCGGAAAAAAGGATTATGCTGAGGAGAGAAGGGCCATTAGCTGGTTCCAGGAGGTGGTGTTGGGGGTCTGTTTGTGGCGGAGAGATCTTGTCTGGACAGCAAGTTGAGACACAGCACTGAATGGGACATAGAGGCACCTATTACAAATAATATTACAGTCAGAAAGAGGTCTCCTGGTGTATTAGTGGAGGAATTTAAATGAGTAAAGCCAGGAAGCTGGGCCCAACTCATTGAATTTAGACAAACCTAGATCCGCATGGACATTCAGGAAGAATTTCCCTCTGAGAGATCCACTGCAGTAAGTAACTGAATTAGATATAATATAATGTAATAAATTTGATATCAAGATGGCAGTAATAGACAGACTTATGGCAACACCCAGTAAACCAAAAAAGTTACGGGCACAAAAGACCTTATACATAGTGGTCTCCTGGAGGATTTGACCATACCTCGACCAACTCTCAACTCCCCAAAATAGAATATAGATTGGTTCACAGCGAAGATGGTGGGTCCAGGTTACTCAGTAGAGAACAGGCTTATAGTTGAAGGCATTATGCACCACAATAACTGAGACTGCTGGTCAGTCATTTACTGGACCTGTCTGGAACATATTTTATATTATCGGTGATCATTGGCCAGACAGAGCTGATGCAACGTTTTCTTCCATCCTCTGCACATCTCCATTCCATTATTAGTTCAAGTGCAGCTGTAAATTAGAAAGTAAATGTCACAATCTCTCTCTGTCTAATTTCTTTAATCATAATGGTTCTTGAGAAGAGGTGCAAATGTTAAAAACAAATGCACAAAGGATGCTTTTAGTTAGTGAGCATTACCTGCCTTTTTATTTCATTAGGTCTAAAGTTCTTTGGACCAGCAGTTAAAGGTGCTATTTGCATTTTTCTGGTAAACAAGAAAAACTTTTTTGTTTAAATTGTTACTCACCAAAACACATTGTGTGTATCGCTGAGGACAACCATGCATTCCTTTCTCATAAAACACTTGCAAAGCAAATTTTTATTTAAGTATATATTAAGTATTTGAAATTGTCAGTTGCTCACATTCATGTTTGTTTGCTAGTCTTCGTCTTCACTTTGTTGGCACTTGGAGCATCTGAGGTGGATCAAATTCTGATAATAAAGAGTCATTTCGTTGGGTTTCTGTTGCTCATAAATATATTTACTGTTTTACAGCTGCTCCTTTTCCTGTGATCATGTATGGGAAACATGCATTTTGGACCAGTGTGTGCCATGTGATCAGTTTCTCAGAATAAAGGACTTATATCCATCCAAACTATTTTGTTCAATTTATCAACACTCATATTTAGAGAAATCTGTAGTACTGATGAATGATCATCTGGACTAATTTAGATAGCTTTGTCCAAGTTTGATTGAAAGCTTCAAGTTCAAATAAGTGCAACTCTGGGAAATATTGGACATGGCTAGTTAGAATACATCTGAAATAATTGTAGGAATGCAGTGTATTAATTCAAGAATGGATGTTTTCTGTAACTTTATAAAACACAAGCTGGAGTAACGCTAAGAAGGATTTAGCTGGTCAGCTTTTATCTGATCTTTATATGGTTTAAAAGTATCAGCTTGCCCTGGATTGGACTTAATGGGGGGGGGGGTATCATCCCTGTCTTTACCTTCTTTCTTTCATTCTTTCTTTCTTTCTTTCTTTCTTTCTTTTTGTGTCTCTTTCTTTCTTCCTTTATTATGTTTTTGTCCACTCTCCTTACTTCTCCTTATCTCCCATCCTCTCTTTTCTCTCCAAATATGACCAAATTACTTTCTGGAAAAGACCTGTTCCTCCCAGAAGAGGCCTATAAACAGGGCTTTGTAGTTGCTGCTAATTTTAGACAGAGATATAGATAGAGATAGCTTTTCTTGAAATGATGTTTTAAAATGGGCCTTAACAACATAACACTAACACTGTTTTGTAATCTGCAGACTCAATGGAAGAAGCAACAAATTAGTAGTATATGTGTGGTTGATTGACAATCAAAGGCATCTTTTTAAAACAACAGGATTCCAATCAGCTGATATAAAGTCTGTATTTCAGACAATGGTGGACAACATGCCTCAAAGAAAAGATAAAAGGATGATAATAAATTGATGAGGTGATATGACAGGTAATTTATCATTCACATATCAATGCAATTGCAACACACAGCTCATACATACATACAACACTATAAAGACAGGTTTAGAAGATGTCACCTGTTCAAACCAAGGCAGTTGTCAAACCCAGTAAAGAATAAAATTAAAAAAAATAGTTTAGGATGGTACTACAGTACAGACAACAGTTGCAACACAACTCATATGTCTCATAGGTGAACACTGTGAGCTGAATGCATCATCAGGCCGTTGTGTGCCCGGTGTGTGTAAGAACGGTGGCAAGTGTGTCAACCGGCTGGCTGGTGGTTTCATGTGCCAGTGTCCACCAGGGGAGTTTGAGAAGCCGTACTGCGAGATGACCACCCGCAACTTCCCTGGACAGTCCTTCATCACCTTCAGAGGCCTGCGGCAAAGGTTCCACTTCACTGTCTCCTTCACGTAAGTACTTTCTAAGCTTAATTTCTTCTTTTGTTCCTTTCTTCTCTTCTTCTCTCTTTATTAATTAATACTAAGTACCAAACACTCTCTTTCAAATAACTATGTTTGGATGAAATTCAATTCAAGATAAGGATCACTGTCTACGCCTGTCAAGCTTTCAAATCTAACATTGCACATATACTGTTTAAATGATAAAAGTGGCAGATTTACCACTCAAATTTTTGATTTCAAACAGTGGTGGACAAAAGCAGCTTGTCATTCCTAGCGAGCAACTTTTGATTTTTCAGGCCTTCTGGCTGACTTTTTATGTTGCCAGCTGACTTGTTTTGAAGGGAGGATCTTGTTAAGGGTACTTAAATGTGCACTTTAAGGCTACATACATAATAATTTGCTGAAAGACTGTGGGCAAGGCTAACAGCTCACAGGAAAAACTTAAGCATCCTTACCAGTTGATTATTTATGCAGAAAAAGGAGATAAAGAAGAAAAATAAAAATTAGTTTTTATTCTTGGTTACTGTAGTTAATAATGTGCTTGCTGGCCTTGGAATTAACGCTAACTTACTACTGTACTACGGTAGTAAGATAGTAAACACACTATTTAATCCATCATTTACACTTTTACAGTTGTGGTTTTGGTTTCAGAGGCTAACAAAAATACACCACTCTCCAAAACTTTTAAAATGGTGAATATTGCTTTTAAATATTGGAATAACTTGAATATATTAATTACTAAAAGTATGTGGAATCCGATTCAAGTATTAGATTTCCGTTTAAAGAGTTTTGTAAAGATGTATAAAATTTGGGAATTACAAAATGTTTGGCTGTTATACTGTCTGAATAATAATAAATAGTTTTTCTTACCTACTTGGGATTGCTACACCACACACATTTCTACTATAGGCTGTAACAGCAGTACGTCTGCAATACCTGTAGAAGTGTGTGTAGTAAATGGTAATTTAGGGAGTTTGAAGAGCTACACAAATAAAAACAGTTCAGTGAGCTAAAGTGTGTCAACGGGACATGCCAAGACACGTACACACTTTTCCATTTTGCCTCAGTTCCCTCCTCTAAATACTAACATGCATATACACATATAAGAGCAAAGAAGACACACACTGAATGTGTGACTTTATGATGTGTGCTTGTGTTCTCACATTCTCAAACAAACTGAAACTGCTGGAGCAAAATAACCCTTGTTCATCAAGTTTTTGACACTGATACGGTAAATATTATGTAAAGAAAAAGTTTTATCCCGTGTTTCGTTACCAGTAAAGGGTAAAATTAGTTTGATAGCGTGAGTTCATTAAAAGCATGATGGTTAGAAAGGTTTGCAGTGCAGTGAAAACAGGAAAGGCTGTGTGATGGGTTTCTCTTATCGGTGTTTGGCTACAGCCATCCTGACTTCCTGCCCTCCTAGCCTCACTGGCATCTGCCGGCTGACTCCTCTGTCCTCAGCTTACACTCCTAACACACACACAAACAGCCACGCATGTGAACTTTGTACCCTCGTAGAACAAACACAGGAGAAGGTACTGGCTCAGTTACCAGGTCTTTCTCCCTCTCTCACATATGGATACGCTCATGCATCGTCTAAGGCAGGGGAACTGTTTCCTCTCTGCAGCCCACCGGCTTTACACATCCTGCCTTTCCTTTCCAAATGACTTTTCCTCAAGATCTCCACTGTGCTTTCATGATAAAGCTATCTGCAAGGCCTTCAACGGTTCAGTCCTGGTCGGTTTGAGATGGATAGGTGCTTTTTGGTTTAATTGCACCAGTGTTGTTCATGCTGTTCCTCCAAGTATCAAAATAAAAAACCTAAAAAACCCTAAAAAATCCCATCTGTCTCTGCAGGTTTGCTACCAGAGAAAGAAACGCACTGCTACTCTACAATGGCAGATTTAATGAGAAACATGATTTCATCGCCCTGGAGATCATTGACGAACAGATTCAGCTCACCTTCTCTGGAGGTTAGGCCTCATAATGTGTGTTTGTCTGCAAGTGTATATCTGGGGACTACTTACAGTAATTGTTGTTAATATCAGCTACATTGTAAGTAGGTTAATGCAAGTGTAAGCACACTTTATCTAAAGGGACTTTCACAAAGAGCTGGCTAAAAAATTCTTATCAGCAGGTGCTTTCTTTTGACAAGGGTGTTCAGAGTTTTAATATGTTTATTTGTGTGTGTAAGTATGTTTCTTTGTGTGTACATAAAAGGGATGGGTGTGTGTTACTATTTTGAAAGCAGCTGCTGCCTCAGAGGGGGAGCTCCAAGAGTGATTAAGTATTTCACAGATGCTTAAATGGCCAAAAAACACCTCCATATTACACACATGACACACATACACTAAAGCCCATGATAAGCAGAACATGACAGAAACTTGACTTTTTCAAAAACATGTTTTAAAGCATGTACACACTCACAAATATGAATACACACATGCATACTCACACATGTAAAGTTCAAGCACAATCAAAAAAACAACCACAATCATTGTTAAAACTGATAACTGTTGGATTGCAAATCAAACACATAATCTTTGGACTGATGATTGTTGTTTTCAGAGTTGGTCCACGTTCTCATGGTACCATACAGGGAGGACTCCAGTTCAATATGATTATATTGGGTGAAATCTTTTTGGCAACCAAGCCAAGTCCTTGTGCCCTAGTTCAGATCTTAAATATTTCTAAATGCTGAATGCATGAACCCTGAATTAAATACTTGCGAACAGGCCAAGTAATACAATCATTCATTAACAAATACTTTGCCCTTTCTGTTCTTTTTGTTACATGCAAAGCCAGGAAACAGACATCACGTATTAACTCTCTCTCATACACTCATGTACAAAGACACACGCATTTCTTGTCAGTGTTGCTGATTTCCAGAGCAGCGGATTCCAAGCTGCTCCTGCCTTTGACAAACAGAGTAAACCCCGAGTTAATCTGTTGCCATTGTGCTCTACAATCTTCTCACTGAGAGGCAGTGATGCTGGAGACTAATACTGGCTTTCCCAGCAGTTGATTTATAATCATGGTGTGTGTATGTGTACCTGCGTGAATCAGTCTGTATATCAGTTTAGGACACAGAGTTTTCCTTTAATGGTAACATACCAATAACCTGTGGAATATATTTAGTGAAGGAGAAGTTCCTCCTCCCATTTGCTTGCATTAAAGCAAGATTATTTAACTTTTGAAAGACGATAAAACACAATATTCCTCTTATAAATGAAAAGTTGAATTTATAAGAAATAAAGCAAACCATAACTCAATTCAATTCACAAAGGGGTTTTTCAGCTACAGCCTTTCTTGGTCTGGTATGACCAGTAGTTAATAGTGGCAAATGTCTGCTAACAAACATTAGCTTATAATATCTAATTGTAAGCAAACTTTAGATAGACACTCAGTCCGTTTTCTGACTTTCCAACTCCTCTCTGCTTGTGTTGGATTTACATGTTAAAAAAATGTCACAGTTAAACATTACAATGGTTTTATTCCAAAAGTAAAATCATGATTAAAATACATTGTATATCATCAGGAAATATGTTTGTTATGTTCCCATTCCACTCACAGAAAAAGTTACATACCGTTGTCTGAAATTAATAATGTGAAGATGTTAAACAAAAACTATGCAGCAGATGTAAACAGCATCTGTGCTAAACCGTTTAACTGACATTATATTCACTATTCACTTTTGCTGTGTTTGTCTTTCCTGTCTCCCCCCATTCACCTTCATGAACTTCATTTCCCATGCTATCTTTTCTACCTTTTCCCTCTCTTGATTTCTCTATTCTACCCTCCCTACTCCATTTTACTTCCCTCAACACTGTTCCTGTTCTCCTATATGTCCAACCTCTGTCCCTTCACTCTCTTCCTCTTTCTTCCCCTCCTTCCCTTGTCACCAAGGTGAGACAAAGACCAAGGTCTCTCCTTACATCCCAGGCGGGGTCAGTGATGGCCAGTGGCACTCTGTCCAGCTCCATTACTACAACAAGGTAAGGAACTTAATCAACCAACTGACGACAGCTGCTCCTGCTTCAGTTGACTTTTTAGCACTTGAAAAAATCAGATGAGGATAAAATGAGTTTGCAGCTGCAAATATTGAATTTTTCCATAAAGTGCACAGCCCATATTGAAGGTCATGATCATGGGTGAGCAAACTCAGCAGTTATAATGCGGGAGTGAAGCGTATGATATGTGGCTTTCTTTGAGGCTACTAAACCGTTGACCTCAACTGCTGATTTAGGAAACTATCTTAACAGTACTAGTGACGTTAATTCTGACACAAGTTCGCCTCTCAGCCTTTCTGAAAAAAGAGCAGAGGCATGGTTTCAGCTTAGAGTCGAAAGTCCATCAACCGTATTTTCCCACCAGACAGTTTTAGTACATACATTATATTTTTCTGAGTCAAAGGTAGATTGTCTTCATATGCAGTTTATGGATACTTTCGTAATGGTACAATCTCAGTTTAATCTTAATCACTGACAAAAGGTGGTTTGTAAGGTTAGTTTTTTTCATTCACAGTGTCCATAAGTTGTCAGTGTCTTTCCTCTTTACTAATTCCAATCTCAGAAAAGAGACAGCGATTATTTCACAACTCACAGCTCATGTAACCACGTTGTAATATAGTATTAGAAAGGCTTAATATTGCAGTCAATTGCTGGTTTTATTATCCAACAAACTTCCAGAGCTTGTGGGCATTGCTCTTATAACATTAAACCAAACAGGAAATAAGATAACAATGGTCTTCTGAGCATGTACATCCAATAGTTTCATGTCTGGTTATTAATTTTATAATTTGTGAGAATTTATAATCATAAGTTTTTCAGTATCTGCAGTAACAGAAATAGCAATATTGTGCATGAAAACTGTGAGTTTAAGTGTAGCATTATTAATAGGACAATTATCCTCATTCTTACCTGGACAAAGATAAAAAATAACCATCATCTTCATGGTGTCTCACATCATCAAACATGTGAGACACCATCTGCTAGCCTTATCTCATAGGATAGCCTTTCAAAATTAATATACTAACTGGTATGCATGTGCTGTGCTATGCTGTTACAAAAGACATCAATCCCTCTTTTTTCACTTTTTTTCCCATCTCTGTTCTTTCACTTTCTGGCTCTTCCTTCATGTATCCGACGCTGAAAGCTGTAGCGTCACTGGCTTGACCCAAGACATCCAGCATCGTATTTCAGTAGCAGCTGAAAGCAGATGAATCAGGCTACCATACTGTACCATGTTAGCCGCAGGGTCACATCTGTATCTATTGTTTGAGTTGCATTTAGGCTTTATGTCCCTCTCTTCAACAGCACTGCCTTTATGATGGTAGAGACAATGTCTTAAACCTTGTATAGCTGTGTTAACGTTGCTGCCAGGCTCCTGACTACCACAAGTATTGTTTTCAGAATACAGTGTGTTGGCACTAAAGACCTCTTTGTTATGATTGTCTATTGGGTTGTCTATTGCTGTAGGGATGTCTTCATGGAAACAGGAGATTAATTTCCACGTCCGGACTAATTTCCTGCTTGATTCCTGTTCTGTGCAGTTTACTTCACTTATTTATTTAGCTTTACTGATCCTATAGGCTTCCTTTTTGCTGCTGTGACATGCAGAAACAAGTAGTATGTACGCAAACACACACATATATTACACCAGTTTGTGAGTGTGTAAAGTAAGGGGTATGTGCATTCCACCAATGTCAGTCTTAATGCAGAGCAGTGATTTCCAAAGATGGTGACACATTCCGTTAAATTAGCTCGAGGCTGACTGTAGCGTTGACACAGGGTCAGCTTTTCTTCATGTTTTGAATGGATAGAAGTTGGATTTGACTGATGTTAATTTAATCCTACATCAATTGCTGGAGGGATTTGGAAATGTATATGGCTGAAAGCAGTAATGTTTTCACGATAGATTACACATGTTGACATGTGAGTGTGTAGACGTGAATGAAGGCACACATGTTTGCCCTAATGAAAGAGCAGTCACTCTTAGAGACATACGCACATGTGTGTGTAGGTAGCATTGCTTGCATAGCTCAGAGAGACTTGAGAGAAGATCAGAGCCCAATTCTTAAACTGTGATGTAATCCAGATTCATGTCATGCAAACACACACATACACTCACATATATAAATAATGTTCCCTCTTTGTCCTAATGTTATCTAATGGGAGCTTTTTAGCTGTTTTAGCTATCATAATAAGTAGCCAGTTGCTCATAGTGCACTGTAGTTATAATGTATTTAAGTGTTTACTAAGTGGAGAGTTATATATGTCTAAACTAAAGAAAGGGTTACACCAAACAAACAAAAGTATTTAGAGGTTAGTTGTTGCTTAATATTTACACCCAGTCACTGCTATGTAGCTATCTGAGAGTGAGTAAAGAATAAAAGGTGATATGGAATATGGGTAACATATCTGACCTGATGCTCGAACAAAATCCCGTTTTTATAATGATGTAAAATAGATTTTAAATTGCATTTCTTAACAGTTATACAATTGCCCCAAACAACCAAACATTAAACCCCATAATGTTAGCCTAATAATTTATAGCCTAGCCTAGTAGATGATGTGAAAGTGGAGATTCACGCATCTCTAAATCAAAACGAAAAGTTAAAAGAGGCGTTATGGAATATGGTCAATGTGTTTGATCTGACACCTGATCAGAATACTGGTTCATAATACACTGAGAAGATTTTAAATAACATTTAGCCAAACTAACATAATGTACGGCTGTAGCTCAGGTGGTAGGTTGGGTTGTCCACTTATTGCAGGGTTGGCGGTTCAATCCCCAGCTCCTACTGTCCATGTGGTAAAGTGTCCTTGGGCAAGACACTTAACCCTAAGTTACCTCACTTGTAAGTTGCTTTGGATAAAAGTGTCTGACAAATGAGTTAATGTAAATACCAAAAATTATAAATATTATTCCAATAATGTAGATCAGCACTATAGTTTACAGTTTATCACTATAAACTTCATGAATACTAACTGTGAAACTAATATTTCTCCTTGTATCAATATACAGTATAAATAACAAAAAGTAATAATATACTGTGATACTTCTGACTTTCTGTTATGATTGTTTTTGATTGAATGGTGCTACAATTGTTTAAAAGCAAACCAATTTAAACAGTACTTAAGTTTTTACTACTAAATCTCTAGTTTGAACCTAGCTTCTATTTACAAAGAACACGCAAACTAAGTAATAGATTTATGAACAGGTAGTGCAACCTAATCCAGTGTTATTCTTCCCACATGAGTCCCAGTTGTTTTTTAACGGTCCTAACAGGGCACTCACACAATACAGACACACATGTACGCACGCACAGATGGTGATTTATTGGGTCAGATGATGAGGCGGTTGAAGTTGTGCAGGGTTGTATGGGTGCCCCCTTTTAAATCCGCTTCTACTTTCTTCAGAAGAACCAGTGTGCCTCTGCTAAAAAACAGAGGTCAGAGGTCGGGGGGGGTTGGCATAACAACAGACATGGACTTGCCATTGTTGCAATGATCTGGGTCGATTGGAAAGGTGTGTGTGCATGTGTTTGCATCTGTGGGGGGCAGACAAATACAGAGCTACTCTGGGTGTGTGTGTGCATGTGTGTGTGTGTGTGTGTGTGTGTGTGTGTGTGTGTGTGTGTGTGTGTGTGTGTGTGTGTGTGTGTGTGTGTGTGTGTTTGTGTTTGTGTGTGTGGGTGTGTTTTCGAATGTGTGCATACGTCCATACCACTATTAGAGATGTTACACAATAGAATGGGAAGGATAAAGACATTTTTGAAATTCCATGGTGCAAAGTCTCAAGGTCAGTTGACTGTGTCAGCAAGGCAGCTCTAAACAGGAAACACATAGACACACACACAAATACAGATAAAGCGCATGGATGGGTATTCTTGGAGCAGCAGGAGGTTTTGTCTCAGGTTTTGATGTGTGCTAATTACAGGAAATGATGTCTCTGGTTGCAGGAAATGATGTTATTTAGGTGGACACTGGGCAGGATGTCAGTTGTATCATGATTGTATCTGCCAGGCCACCTGCATTTAAAAAGTCTACTGAAAATAGGGCCCAACAGACAAGGAATGGCATATTTATCCTGTTTCCATTGAATTTTATAATAACCACAATCAAAGTCTCACCATAATATTTCCATTTCAAAAAATTACTATTTTATAATAGAGGTTTTGTCTTGAAAGAAACACAATATTTGACCCCGAAAACAGTAGTTCTTAATCTTGAAAACAAACAACAGACCCTGTCCACTGATGAAGACCAGGCAATGGGGTTAAAAGCTCAGGAAAGAGCTAGTAGATGGACCTTGAGTTGGAATTTGAGTTAATATTTTGGTCAAACTCTAAATGACACTTTTAATCACAACAAGTACTTCATTTTCAGCATTTAGCATGCACAGTAATCCAGATTTACAAACAGTGATTACAGTATAGATTAAAGTATATAATGGCTGTTGCACATCAAACTCTTTTAATTTTTTGCGATTTGATGATCGCCATAAATATTATATGTATCAAACCGTTTGTCACAGTCATTTATAAGATTTTGTTACTTATTTCTTGTGGATTTGCAGATATTATTACTGATGAGAGTCTCATTTGTCACTTCTCATTTCATTTGGCTCAGAGTGGTGACAGAAAATGTGACTTTGTGACTTCATGCCATATGATTCATTACATAGGCCTGCAGTTCCAGGCAGAGTTATCTAGATATTATCGGTTAGTATGATCTCACATGGGAAACATGAAGACAATTAACAAGAAAGAATTAGCAGAAATCTTAATTATATTTGCATTCTTGTTTCGGCACCTATTCCTTAAACAATAACAAAGTATGAAAAAAAACGCTTTTGAGTGAATCCCCAATTAACTGTAAACCACAGCTACAAATAAACTATAATTAACTTCCATATGATCCATCCACATGCTTTCAAATTCAGTGAAGCAGAGCATGACTGCAGATATGACAAGCCTGTGTGTTTGCAGTATTTTTATAATGCTCCTTTACACTGCACACAGTACTGTTACACTGTCTAATATAGGCTGTGATATTTACAGCTAAGGTGTGTAGACAGCATTCCCAGACAGGCTTAGTTGGCTCTTATTATCAGTGAGTACCAAAAGTTCACTCTTTCTTCATCTGCTTTTCCTCCGTCACTCTCACTCTGGTGCTGTTTACATGGCAGGGCTTTAATCATCAGAGCATAAGTGCAAATTACTTCACAGAATAGCTTGAAGTACTTTTTGAATATACTGTTGTGTATATTTTTGCATTACACCTCTCCTGGGCTGAAACAATGATGTAACTCAACCACTCAGCTGTATTTAGAAACCTGTTGGGTTAACTCAAATAAGCACAAGTCTTTATATAAAATTGTCTGTACTTTTGTGTGGAATGGAAGTATTAAAAACTTAAAAACACAACACCAAGATACTAGTAGGGTACTACTGCCTTATATATTCCTTCTGTTTTTGTGCTGTGGCTATTCCAACTTAACTTTCTAAACATCAACCCCCTGATTTGGGGGTTTTCTTTCTCTAAACAAATGCACTATTAATTTAGGCAAAGTTTAAAGTTTTAATCATAGTTTTAATGTTGCTATAATCAATATTTTTGTAATAACAATAGACCAAATGACAACTTGTGATGTAAAAAAGGGTCGCTTGTAGTGACAAACTCCGCGGTACTCCGCAGCTCCACACATTTCGCATCCCAGCATCTTTCAGCTCATTGTTTTGGTTTTACGGCCCACAACTTTAATGTTTTGGTTCACTCCAACAACTATCGTCAATGTTGTTGTCAATTGCAGGAGGCAGTTTTAAGCGAAAAAAAAAAAGCTCTGATAAACCCTCTGTCTTATACAATATACATTAAAATCCGGTCAAAACCCAAACTACCCAATACACTGTCACTCAAACATTAAATGTTTTTATTTTACGTGAATACAAATATATTACAAATTTAGCTTTGTCTTACTGGTCTTCATTAGGGGAATGGCTTTGAACAGCAATCCCAGTCTATGCTATAAAATAATACTGTACCTACTCCTCTCCTCCATTTGTTTCTCTCTTTTTCTTTCTTGCCTCATTGTTGATGTTTCAGGGTTTATTGGGTTTCCAGGATGAGCTGATATGCAGTCAGACACACATACACACACACACACACATTCTTTTACACATGCACACAGTGGAGAATTGCTCTTAAAATACACTGCAGAGAGCCTATAAGTGGTTTTGTAGTTGTCATCTATCTCCTGTTGTTGTAGTTTTATTGCTAATAGTTGAAGCCACATTTGGTTGTCCTTAGTGTTCCCTCTAGGTCTAATGACTTAGATGGACAGATGCATGCCAAAGTAGGTGTTTGACTGTGTCATGGCAACACACAAACACACACACTTCATCAGCTATGCAAAAGTATGAACACCATGCCTATTTGTGGTTATGATGAAGGACTGCCACATCATGTGTATCTACACGAACACTGGTGCAAGTTTGAGGATTTCTCTGGTAAGTGCCTTTTAGAAAGGTTAAGTAGTTATTTTTTGATGTGAAGACCAAGTCTCTGCATTCCCCCGCAGGTTGTGTTTTTAAAGGAAGAGGCCATGTTATTCTTTGTTCTTCTTGATGTATGTTTCCAGAGACGTCAAGCAGTTAAAGTTATCATCGCACATAAACGCACACGTTGCATACCAAGATACCAGAAACTACTCTTTTACTAATTATAAAGCAATAAATTTGTGGCTTTTTAGACTAAATTTGAAACTACCTTTGTTGACACGTGGAAGCTGGTTTTGGGCTTTCAAATGCTTGTGCCTAAATGGGCATTCCCCGTCTTTTTCCTGCTGTAAATTTCACCTGTTCTTCACATAGCATGGTACTTACAAAAGCGGCAGTGCATGAGTTTTATCCTATTGCGTGATTTTGGGGGGGGTGCTTTTGAAGTGGGCATAGAGGAATTATATTTTGCTATGGATACCCTTATTGTTGGCAAACTGGCTGGTAGCAAGTCCAACCACAGACACTTCAGCATGCTTGCCTCTGCACACACACGTAGACTACACGCACAATATTTCTCTTAATATTTCGGCTTTCATGCTGTGCACCGAAGGGTGCAAACACTGGAGAAACACAGTTCATGCACATATAGATACAAACCCCCAAACATGCATATACAAACACAAAGCACATACATGCACACTTAAGAAAATACTATAAATGTATATACTTACATGCGTATAAGTGCAGTTAATACAGCATTTCATGCACTTGAAAATGAGGCAAATTAAGTAATATTTGGTGAAACTTTCACATAAATATGCACAAACATCCCACTCACACACACAGTGATGTGGCTTGGTTGTGGGCTGCAGGTCTAACGCGATGTCTCTCTCTTACGGTGTCTCTCTCCCAGGACGGGGGGAGTCTGGTGGACTCCAGTGGGGCTCTGCGGCTCCCGCTCTATACTGCCTGGCTGGAGCTCAATCAGAAGGAGGTAACATCTGACCTCTAGCCTAGTCCCCGCTGGTGCTTTTTTTTTTCCGGGGTCTCATTTAGTCCCTGCTCTGCTTCTAGCACAGTCAGGTGGACTAACTATACTGTACATGCTTACCTCAGTTATACAGAGGTAACATGACCTCTAACAATAGGGTGTTAGCTCGAGTTTCATGAGGCTCCGGTCTGGTCTGGACTTTAGGATTTAAGTAGGTTTTTGGTGCGTTTCTGGTTTTAGTTTGTCCATCAAAGGTTTGTGGTACTAGCTCCAATGTAACCTGGCTTTCTTCTATCTCTCCTGTTTTTGACATCTGGATGAAGTTAGGATATGATGTGCCGATTTTGACTGTTTCATGACTTAAAGGTTCCCTGTGGAGTTTTTTGTAAACAAACAAAACTGTTTTTTCTTTGCTTGTTACTGCCACCTTTTGTCGATCTGTGGAATAGTGTAACACCAGCGGAGGAATGAGCATCCCGTCACCAACAAAATGCATGCTCGTGTGCATACACAACATAAACAAAATGGGGACCAACTTGTCAAAACATTGCTATTTAGTGCTACAGCTGTTCAAAAACTCGACAAGGTGACCATTAATAAAAGAAATTCTTCAGTTCACTATCTTTTCCTGTGTCAGCCTGGTTTTGCATGTTAAGGTACTCTTGCATTCTTCTTCTAGAATATTTAAAACACATGGTGACATAAAATTAACAGAAAAAGTAATTTTCTTAAATTCATAGAGCTTGATTAGGAGTTTTTAACACATGCCGATCTGTTTCTGTGGTGTAATGATGAAGTGTTTTGAATGTTGATGCATTGTAGCTTTGGATGATACTGACCTTGCTGTACTTACTTCAATCAACACACCCCATTCGGGGCTGTGCAAATATGTCATGTTTATCCAGAGAGGTAAGGGTCTGGGCTGGAAAGGCAGGTAGGGACAGTTTTGAGACTGGGATGAGTCTCATGGATCAGTCTTATGTCTTAGTCTTATGGATCAGGCTTGTGGGCTCCGTTGCAGAACATCTGTCTCACTGAGAAACTGCGTCATTGCATCACTGCTGTGTCATCACGGCTTTTATTGAAAAGTTTAAATATACATTCTTTTTATCACTGTCCTTCTCTACATCTTTGTGTGCTTTGCTTCATTTCCTTGTCTGGCTGGAGAAGCTACTCATATCTAAAATGAACTAGTGGCATATAAGTGTAACAGAAACAGTTACAGCCTTCTTGCTCATCAGTCAGCTCTCACTGAATTCTTCTATTGAGGTTCGTTCAGGTGAAATAAACATGTCTGAGACTTGGCAGGCAGGCAGACGGGTAGGCAGACACCCAGTAAGAAGTGATTGTGTTTTCCTTGGTAGCAGAGTGGCGGGCCAAAGCACCGATTCTGTCAGAGAGGATTAACAACGCTCAGAAATTGTCAAAGATGGCTCTTGTAATGAGCATGGACAGCAAATGTCTCAAGGCTGACAGGCTTCTGTTTAGACTGTAATTTAGATTGACGGATATGATTTTAGATTCTATGATAAATCTTTTCTTGTGTTACACTAAGATGGATCTCAGTTGTTTCTTAGTGGTCAGTATTACTTGGAGAATTAACAAAATAATAGAGAGATAGTGTTGTATAAAGAGAACTACTACACCCAGTTTTAGGTTTGGTTGTTAAAGGCACCGTCTTCTATATCTCTTCTTGTAATTTACTGGGACTAGTGCAGTGCCCGTTCAAAACATGCTTGTCACCTCATTAATAGTTAAATATGTTATTCAATCATCTAATCAACATCATCTAATTTCCTCGTCACTGCTTTGTTATGATATTAATAATAATAATAGACACTATTTGTCAGATACCTGATCAGAAAATACTGGACCACAAATTCAAAAGGATTGCGGTGACACATACACTCACTTGCCAACTTATTAAGTACAACTAGATAAAATCAATGCAGTATAATACAATAGGCCTTCAATAAAAGAAGTGAAAGAGGTGTTGATTTATTTTATTGGTCATTTTGGAGACTGCTGGGAAACTGAAACTGTACTGGGTTATAATGAGTGGTGTTCCTAATATTTTGTCCATCCCATTTACATGAATAAAGTATTACAAAATTTTAGGAACACCTCCTAGTATAACCCCATACAGTTCAACAGCACCACAAATTACAGCCTCCAAAATGACCATTTAAATAAATCACTATCCTCTTAAACAGAGTCAATAAAAACTGAACATTGGCCTATTGTATTATACTGCATTAGTTTTATCTAGGTGTATTGAATAAATTGGCAAGTGAGTGTAGATGAATTTAATCACTGTGTGTCATAGCAACCCTTTCCCTGAACTGAAGAATCAGTATTTTTACTGAAGAACTTGACTTAAAACTTAAAATGGGTAGGATGTGGATTCCATCAGTTTAAGCCATTTTGTTACTCATACATGGCTGTTAAAGGAAACTGAAAATAACAACGTTAGATGACGCATGATGAAACATTATATTACCGCGAGTTAATAATCCTAATATAGCATGTTAGGGTGGGGTTAAAAGTAAACAAAATGTTGTTGTTTTGCTGTCGCTGCATCTTCATCAAAGTGCTCCACGATGCTTTCGCTTCAAGTGACCATGCATAGCAGTTGTACTGCTTTGTTAAGCCATTTCCAATTTGCAGAGCTTGGGTCTCTCTAAAATAGTTCCACACTTTAGATGATCCTGTGTGAGGTTTTGTAGCTGCAGCTTATTTTCCTGGAAATCCATGCTTTAAACAAGCGCAGCCATCTTTGCAACTTACCATTGTCTAAGCAATGATATCGGCTGCATTGATAAGTCCTCTCAGCTCTAACTTACTGTCGTTTAATATTTCTCTTTTTATGTTTCTCAAGAAATGCTCACCCAAAAACCTTCAATGTCGACACTGCACTTCCTTTTGGTCCTTTAAGATACATATGTGAAGTTTGAAGTTGATCAGATGGTTGGTTGTCGAGAAAATTGGACGGACAGAAAGACAGACAGACAGAGATCTCTCCATTTATTAGTAGGATGTGTGTGTGTGTGTGTGTGTAATTTTTGCGTGTGTGTGTGTGTGTGTGTGTGTGTGTGTGTGTGTGTGTGTGTGTGTGTGTGTGCGCGCGATAGCATATATGGCAGGATTAATGATATTTAGAATAATTTAGTCTGATATTGAAAATATACTGTAAACATTAAAAAATAATAAAAATTGCTATATTATTATTAAGAATATCATTAGCTTGCAATAAGCATATAGCCACTCTGGAACATGTAATTTAAAACAAAATTGGCATGTTATGTACCTGCATCACTAATTGATTATGTAATGTATTTGTAATATGGGAATTCATGATTGATATTTTATTTCAGAATGGAAAGAATAATATATGTAAGAATTACTCGATTTATAATATGATAAAGGCAACAAAATGGAGATTTTGGGGAGCCTGGCAATGGTCAAAGTGGTAGATAATGGACACTGGTGAGTAAAATCTTTAATTTAAATGAATAACCCTGGTTCGTTGAGTAGCATATTCGAAATGTTTTACTATGAGATAAACCCCTTGCATATTCACATAAGCACTTATTTCATTATGCCACCCCTTTATCAGGATGAGACAGTCCTGTAACTAGCCCATAGGTAATCTGTGCAAGCAGCTTATTACGACCCATAGTTAACGTTTTATTTTAGACAACTTAGTACATATAGCAACAAGGCCACATCAGGAGGAGAAGAAGCCAAGCTACTCTCTACCTATATCTCAAGGCTAACAAGCTAAATTGCCTCAAAATGCTTGTTGCTACCTGCCGGGGATACCAGTGCAACTGTCTTCATTATAGGTGGGTTTTTGACCCGTTTGACCAAACAGTAGATTGTTTTGGCTTCGTCACATGCTAGCATACATTGGTTTAGCTACATCTAGCAAGCTTATGGCATCTATGGAGGTGTCCGTTCCAGTCTGAGGACAGTTTAGCGTGTTAGCCTCGAGATCGGGTAGAAAATAGCTTGGCTCCTCAAGCAACAAAAAGTCTTTTATTTTGTTTAAAGGTAGAGGATCCTGATACAAACGTTATAAAAACGGTAGTGTAAATGAAT
The DNA here is from genome assembly GCF_016859285.1 of Xiphias gladius. NCBI lineage: Eukaryota > Metazoa > Chordata > Actinopteri > Istiophoriformes > Xiphiidae > Xiphias > Xiphias gladius. The sequence goes on along the minus strand of NC_053401.1, from coordinate 14,649,373 downwards.
GGGTTCTTCTCAAAACAAGCCCTATGAAAGAGATCAGAAAGTTTTCAGTCATGAAACACCCACATTGATTGAACTTTTATATGCAGTCATTTGTGTGTATGTGTGTGTGTGTGTGTGGGTTTGTGTGTTACAAGTCTGTATGAACAGCAGATGTGTACAGCATTGTGTCATTGAGGAATGAAGATAAATCTGATAAATCTGTCACTACAGACCGCCTTCATACATGACTGACTAAGTTACTACATCTCTGTCTCTGTCTCATGTTTATCTATTTCTCTTCACCCTCTTTCAGGTTTACATTCCTTCCCCGCTCTTCTGTGATGTGAGGGAGTGTGTGTGTGTCACTGTGAGGAGGAAATTTCACACACCTCACCTAGCATGACCTAAACCTCTTATTAACGTTGAGAGAGACAGGCAGACAGTGGAATTTTGGGGAGAAGAGAAAAGAAGAGATCAAAATGCTGTATAGGAAGGGTAGAAATGAAGTTGAGAGAGAGAAATACATAGTTTATAACCACTCTAAACTCCTAGCACTAAAGTGTCTTCCTCCTCCTTCTCTTTCGCCTCTCTGTCTCCTCATCCTTCTCTCTTATCTTTTTCCACTGTATATCTCTTATCTCTTAAATGATCTCTATCGGGTCTTATTTTATTGTGCCATTGCTTTTATTGCCAAACATTAGCATTAATCCTGATGATCTTCAAAGCTTAGTTTAGGTAATGGTTAGACGGTCACTGTTGGGGCACTACGGCCAAGAGTTAGATGAGAAGATTGATACCACTGTCATATCTGTATGCTAAATATGAAGCTAGAGCCATGACGCAGTTAGTTTAGCTTAGCTTAAAGACTGGAAGTAAAACCACAATTTGCCATTTTTACTCTTCAGTTTTTGTACAGTTTAAAAAATGACATATAACATGCCAATTAGTCAGATTTAGAGGTGTATAACAGATCTGAATACCCTCAAAGTCGCAAGTCCACCATGGTTGCAGACCTGTGAATCACGTTAGCAAGCTAAAAGTAGTAACAAAATAAACAGGATTATCAAAACTCTGGTTTAAAATGCAAAACAATCATCAAGACTAAACCCATGTAAGGTCCCTGATCTACAACAAGGAAGAAAAAAAGATTAATCAGGCAAAATAAGTCAAAGAGACAAAACCTGCCTGTAAAATATTCTTTAACAAATAGGTGAAAAACATCAATCAGAAGTAATACCATTATTGTCAGTAGACATGGAGCCAGAAATGTTGATGAATTGTAGAGGGAATATTCTCAATCCATTCCAAATAGGATACAGTTACCCTTACCTCATTTTTAGTGTCATCTGCACATTTGTTTTGCAGCTTGAAAGCTACAAGCCAACAATGGCCGCTGTCCATCTATTACAGTGATAGATAGAAGTCTGATGATGCAGTAAAGACAGCAGTAACATGTTGGCTTGAACACGGGACATCGTAGCCCTATGTAAAGCCTCTGGGAACTCTCTGTGTGTGTGAGTGTGTGTGTGTGTTTGAATAATTCACACTTCTTGGTTTACATAGCCAGAGGGCAGGTTAGGTAATGTGGACACGAAAGAGTCTGTTACTGCCAGAGGAAAGGTGGGACACACTAGCCTGTGCATAACAGGGCCAAAATTCCACTTTACACACACACACACACACACACACACACACACACACACACACACACACACACACACACACACACACACACACACAATGTCCCTTTATTTTGGCTCCAGTTTTTCTCCAGTTTATTTTGAAGCACTAAAACTTTTTTTATATGGATACTTTATGATGATTAATACAGATTTTGTCTTTTCTTGTGGTTAACTCAGTTTAACTCTGGGAAGCACAGCATGCACACATATACACACACACCTCAAAGCTTCAGGAGATCACATTTTCAAATATCCATCAACTGTCCTTTGCATCCAAGACCGTGGACTGTGCCAACTTTCTCCTTTATTATCAAAATGAACCATGTGGCTGTCTGCATCTCCACTAGCTGCTTCCTGCCTTACACACATACACACACACACAAACAAACATACCACTTACTCTTTCAACACACACACTTAAGCACATTCTGCAGACATCCTTCCCATACTCCCCAGACATACACACAAACACATAATCACCACCGAGGATTCCCTCCATACACACACACACACACACACACACACACACACACACACACACACACACACACACACACACACACACACACACACACACACACACACACACACACACAAACACACAACACGCACGCACATTTCAGGGTCATTAGTTGCTCATTTTGACAGTGTTTTAGTTGTTTTTCTCGACTAAGCTGTCGAACTGTGTTTTGCTTGTAACTCAATCTGTGCAGCAAGGCCCTTATCCTGGCTGCAGGGCTGCTTGAGTTATTATGTCGCTTTTAAAGGCAGCCTGGTGGTAATAGTGGTGTCAGTTTGTGCATCTGTTGGTGGGTGGGAGGGGGTGTGTGTGCTTGTGAGGATGCGCATGCTTGGGTTGGTCCTTGTCCTGTGTGTAGACTGATTGTTATTGTTGGGAGAAAGTGTGGGTGTTTTGATTGCCGATGGCCGTATTATTGGTGTATACAGAGGTTTTTGTGCATGTGAGTGAGTTTTATCTGTGTTTGTGTGTGTGTGTGTTCTTCGTCTGCTCGTGTTCCCTGCCTTCCTTCCTTTGTGGCTAGCTGTGGGGATCAAATGCATTGCTATGGCTGTCGCCCCTGGAGATGACACCTTAGAGGGAGGGAATCTTCAACAGCTCTGAGTCAAGTTGAGGGTAAATAAGAGACTCTCATGGTCCCACTCAAAGTGAGGGCCAAGTGCACTTTAACTTGAGGGGTTAGAAAGAAGCCTGAAACTATGTACAGTTCTACAGGCCATGGTTACATGCACATAAGAGTGAAGAGTCTTTATAAAGGAAATCACAAATGTCCTCTTTCCCTCAAGAATGTTTTTTTAGGGGGTTTGACGTAACCTGTAGCTAAAAGATATCTGTATTGAACACAACCTGTTTTATTTATGTAAAAGTAGCCAAAATATCATTAGCACAGACTGATTTGCTGCCTGTCAAAGTGTAAAATGTTTACAGACTTTGTTCGTCATTGAGAATTAAAATGAGGCAGGATGTAAATGTGGAGGACTCTAGCAAGTAGTGAAAACTCCTGCCTAAGATGGGGCTTTCAATATCAGCAAAGATATACAAAGCAAAAATAATTGCGAGAGAGTTATTTGAATAAGCTGAACAGATAGAATAGAATTGGTGTGTAATTATTTGCATTTATAATTTTGAGAATCCAATATTTTCTCAATGATAAAGCTTTACTGTCTTTCTTTGCATGATATACAGTACTTGTTCCGTGTTCATCTAATGAGGGCAATTCTAAATTGGCACAAAAAATATTATATACCGATCCGCTTTGGCATAGGAACTACTTTTAATTCATAAACAGTCTTGTTTGTTAAAGCTCTATTAATGGAGGCTTTGTAAATGTTGATGTAGTTTGCTACCCAAAAGTAGGAATCCAAAGTAATTATTAGAAGAAAGAGAGGATACATAAGAAAACTGCCTTTCAGTCTTTATGGTTAGTCTTCTGCTGTAAGACTTAAATTCTGATCTGTATTTAGTAGTACTTTTTGTTCGCCACAACTTGTGCTTGTGTGACTGACAGTGCAAATTGTTTTTCAATTTTTTTTGTATAGAACATACTATGGTGATTTAAAAGTGTTAATTTTCTATAAAACATCTAGAAATATTCTGGTGTACAAGATGATCGGAACTGGAATTGCTGTTCAATTTTGATGTGTTAACGTTTGCTGGCTTAAATGCACTTAAAATAAGGCAAGATGGACTATTTGCTCTGATTTCCCCAGTATGATACAGTTCATGTTTCTTTATCCCTTTATAAATTTTGTTTTAAACATGGTGGTTGTAAAATCTGAAATCTGTGAAAATAACTCAAATTGGTTTGTCAATATTTTTGGACCTATAAATGTGTGGGCAGCTTTCTAGATCAGGTTTATATGAATTTGTAGTGTCCTGCAGTCTGGGAATAGTTGTATGCATTACATAATGATAAAAACTTATTCAGTTCATTCATTTGTATATAAAGCACATACATTTTTTCTGAATATGTGGATAATAGTTGTACAGTATTGGAACTTTTGTGCCCGAATGGTTATAAACAGCTGATACTAAAAGTATCGTATTGTATTAAGGCTCTTATATCCCTGTCATATTACATACACATTACACATATACCCTAAATACATGTAGTTTAGCACTTACAAAGTATAGACATACTGTACATGTGTGTGTGTCAGTCTATAAGTTATCAGCACATGTAACAGCTGCACCCCCTAAGATTTTGGGTTGCGGGTCCATTATGTATGACATCTGGGTCTCTCCCGTGTTTTGCTTCCTGTCTTTCTCTGTCTTTATCTCATCCCTTCTTCGCTTGACCGAATTCTAAAGCGATGATAAGATTGTAATCAGTGTGACTTCAGATTCCTCTTGAGAGTCTTACTCATAGCGTGATTTTCTTTATCTTCAAGAAATTACCTTTTGTAGCCCTTGAAAACCTTTTGTACAGTTATCACACTTTCCCTCTCATTATCATTTTCCCACTGATTTGAAAAGTAATTTGAGTTCATTGTTTGACATAACCGATATTTGTATGACTTTTTTTAAAGGAACATTTTCTAAATTTTGAGAAATACACTTATCTCTATCAGTCTTATGGCACTTTGACAGTGAGCAGTAGTTCTTAAGGGAAGGATGAATCATTTCTTCTTCACTTTTCCGACTTAACTTCATCAAATCTGTTCACAAGCAAGCTCTAAGCTCTGTGTAGATATTACTCATAAAGATGCACAGGAAAGAAGTAAAAAGGAGGACATGAAGCAAGGACTACTAGTTGGAATTTTTTTGCCCCTTAATTATATTTTATAGGAATTTGTTCCTTCTCAAGATAGTTTTTAGTAACTGTGATGTAATACACTTATATAGCATGTTGTCCAATCAAATTGTTCTACTTTTCTATGGAAAAACTATTTTCTATACAGAAGTGGTCAGTGTAATTTTTCTCTCTACTCTGTTGCTCCTATTAGCATCTTTTCCTTTACCACTGTTGAGTTTCCTTGAACATTTTGGTTGTTTGTGTTAGGGTCTTCATTGTTCTCCTGCTGCTGGCTGCACAGTTCCAACATTTTCTACAGCTTCAGCCTGCAGGCTCTGCTGCTTTAGGAACAAAGACCAGACTTTTGTGTTTTTTTCACTGGCTGCCCACAGGGGACATTCAGTGATGCATATTTCACAGCAGAGCAATTCTTAAGGTCATCCTAATTACCAGGGACATATTTAATTACACTTCTGGCCACAAGTCTATGTTCATTTCTAAACCTGCTGAGCACATAGTATGTATCAACACTAACTCACCTGACTGCAGCTATGATACAAATTTCCTGAAGTGCAGTCCATGGAAGTAGAATCCAAATTTCATAACGACACATTAAATCAAGACACTTGAAGATTTTCAAACAGAGATGTCCTTCTTTTCTGATTTGAGTAATGGTACTTTAGCCAACATTGGGAGACCTCAACAAGAGTTTAAAGGTTCATGTGTGGGTTGCCTGGAAAGACAGATGTCTGTGGTTACCATGGTGTTGCTAGGACGTGGAGTGCATGGATTTGACACAAGTAGACACCTGCATATACCTGTACAGAGGGTTAATTGGCTAGTTGCCAGTGACAGGGGTGTGGTTTCCTACCAGCATGTTTGTTATAAATGTTCCACATACAAGGTGATCATAAGTTAATGACACACACTGATACATGCCGAACAGTTAGTTAGTTAGAGGTTAGTGAGGCTAAAGGAAGAAGCTAAGGAGGAAGCATGTGACCAAAGATCATGGACCCCGATTCAGAAAATTTTAAAGCCCATATTTTGAAATTATAAAATATTATTATTTTGAATGCAAATAATTAAAAAGTAACATTAAAGCTGTTGTTGATCGACAGACAGTATATTGTCAACTATTTCGATAATCGATAACTTGTTTACTTTCTCTGATTACAGATATCAAATGTGAGGATTTGCAGCTTTTTCTTACATTATAGTAAACTAAATCTTTTTGGGTTTTGGACTGTTGGTTGGACAAAACCAGACAAATGACAACATCACCTTGGACTTTGAATGTGATTGGTCAATTTCACTGTTTTCAGGTATTTCACAGACCAAATGAATCATAAATTAGTCAAAAAATTATTTGGCAGACAAATCAATAATGATAATAATCATTAGCCCAGTCCTAATGAACATAAAATAATTTATTATTTTCTTTTATTACTTACTTCTTACTGTTATGAAGCTGTACATTAAAAAAATCCATTAAATTATGTAAAAAAAACACCAAAATAATGATTTTGTGGGCTGATTTTTGCATCTTGGATTGCAGCTTGGTCACCCACTGACTCACCTGTCTGTGTGTGTGTGTGTGTGTGTGTGTGTGTGTGTGTGTGTGTGTGTGTGTGTGTGTGTGTGTGTGTGTGTGTGTGTGAGTGACATGATTTTACCTTTGACTAGATAGAGATTAGAGCTGAAAGAGAAACAAAACAGCAGTGGTGTCAGAGGTGTGGTACTTTCTGTTTGTCTTTATGGAAAGTGTTTTTTTTTGTGTGGATTCAGTGGAAACAGGGCATGTTGATGGGAGTGACAGCAATAAAGCTCCCTATGGGTTGGAAAATATGCTGGACCAGAGCCCACCTGAGCCAAAATGTTGCTAATTTTTTACCCGTCTAACAGTCTCTCTTTTGTCTTTCTCTTGGTCTCTTATTTCTGGTCAGTCTACTTCCCTATTTTTGTCGGTCGCTCTTTCTTTATTATTTTTTGGCCTTTTTTTCCTCTTCCTCTCTCTGCCTCACCAGTATCTCATTACTTTAATCCTATTTATGTAAGGGACAAACACATTCACACACATTGTCTTTCTATCCCTGTCTGCCTCTCCGTCTCTTCCATTGCTTGTGTCTACCTTTCTCTCATTACATATGAAACAGAAAATGCGACAAACTGCCTGAAATGAACAAATCGAATTTCTAGAACAATTCGAAATAAAAAAAAAGTTATTGAATTTTTGTTCTTCACTTTATAATATTGAGCCTTATTAATATGCCACCTCAGTGGTTTGAAGGTCTCTCTTGGTATCGCTCAACCTGTCAACCTTATAGCAGCCTGGATGTCTTATGTAAACACAGTACTGTGATCAGATCTGGGATCTGTACTCCCATTGTTATGTGTTTTTGTAGTCTAGAGATTAACCATTCTCCCAGGAGAGATAGCTGATAGAGCTTACTAATCATTACATCTACTGTAAGCCACTCAGTCCGAGGAAATGAAAAGGTTATTTGTAATTTCAAAATATAATTATGTTTCTATTGGTAAATCTTGTCTTCTCCATGTGTCTCAGAATGGCTCATATCCTCACTTTCATGCTAGTAATGAAAAGAGGTGTTTTAAATGGGTATAACATTTTTGAATCAAACTCCTCAAATGCTTTCTGCTTCTTGTTCCAAGTCCACTATTGTTAAGGAAATGCTCCACTGAACTTCGTTCTCAGGTTAGATATTACGAGAACTAAAGCGATTTGGTGGCCTGATTTTCTAAGCTGATCCACATTTTCTCAGATCAACATTTGTCGGCCACAAGCCTTGATGGAGGAATTAGCCTACTTTGTAATCATTAGGTGCGAGCAAACACAATGGGCTTTCTGTTGTTTTAAGCCAGGAGGGACCTGTGCGCTTCTGCTGCAAGTTGGCTAAAGTCAGCTAGACATTGTGTGTGTAGCGCTGACCTGCACTGATCGAGCACTAAAGCGGTCCCAGCCAACTTTCTCATATTGGATGAAAAGAAACAAAGAAAGAAATCAAGCATTGAATATTTTAACTAAATTCAGTCAGTTAAGGTCATTTACCATAACAATACAGTTTGAAAACACTTAGGTGGGCAATAAGAGATGATAAATGTGCTTCCTTGTAGTGTACAGCAGTTGTTCTCAGTCTTTTTTGTCACACGTACCTCCATAGCCCTGTCAGACCAACTCAAGTACCCATTCATCAACACTACCTGTCATTAACTGTCACATTTGAATTGTTTTTAAACAGCATATTATTTAACTATTATTGATATAAAAAGTGGATATAACATTTGATGTTATATTTTCTTATACTATTGAACTGTCAGTGTTAAAGTCAGTTTGTTTAAGTTTGCATTTCTACTACCATTTGGAGTGGCAAATAGTAAATCAAGCCGGACTTTTTTTTTTTTAATCTTTTTTTACCCTTTATCCATTAATTTTAGCTCTCTATTTCAACAATTAATCCATTATTTTTAGCTCTTTCAGCCATTTTCCATTACTTGTAGCTATCTCATCTGTTATCCATTACATTTAGATCTTTTAACTATTTATCCATTATTTTTAACTAACTTTTTAGACTGTTAGTTCTATGATTTAGCTATCTATGTCACCATGTATCCATGACTTTCAGTAAACTATTTTAATTTATCCATTGCTTTTAGCTATGTCATCATATACCCATTACTTTGAACTATGTTACAATTTATCCATTACTTTTGACTATGTAAACAGTTTGTCAATCGCCTTTAGCTAACTATTTTAACCATTACTCATTACTTTTAGCTATTTCAACCATTTATCTAACTATAAGTATTTCACAGTTTATTACTTTTAGGTAATCGTTTGTCTTTGCTTCTCTGCTTGCTTACTCACTATTTCCCACACAGTATTTGCAATATTATTTGTAAATGTTGATGAATAAATGTTGCAATCTTTATTTTGTTTTATTTTTCAGCCTAATATTGGGCGTCTAGGCATCCCTCATGGGCCCTCTGGAGAAAAAGTGGCTGTGGTTGCAGTGGATGACTGTGACATCTCCATGGCAATTCGATTTGGAAAGCAGATCGGCAACTACTCCTGTGCTGCCCAGGGCACCCAGACCGGACAGAAGAAGTAAGCTAGAGTCCTTTTTTTTCTTTTTCTTTTTCATTCATCTTTTTCCTTCTCTCTCTGGGTCTAAACACTCGTTGGACCTCATGCAACAACATTTTTATATTCATTTTCATTTTGAAATTCTCTCACTTTTTTCTGTGAGGTTTAAGCACATGAGTGTTCTGATTCGGAACCACCAAACTCTTTTAAATGCACAAAGAAGTCATAAATTGCTAATTTCAGACTGATGAATACCATCTTTTCACGAGGAGGTGCTCGTTTGTAAAATTAGCATAATCAGTGCCCCTAAAATTGAGTAAAAATAAGAACGTCACACTGCAGAGCTTCAGGTCCTGCTGTCAGAAATCAGCAAACAAAAACATAAATTCAGCAGAGTCAGTAGTTGTACTAGAGGACCCAAAAATCGAAAATGTTAGTGGTATATCTTTCAGTGACATATCGTTAAAGCGAGAGGTACTGTGACAAAATAAATAGGGAATGTTTTAGGCTACATGAAGTTAGATACAAAAAATATCTTTCTAAATGCCAAGCAGTCAAGGGGGCAACAGTCTCTGAGATAGTACACTAGAGAATATTACAGCCTACAGTAGGTGATGTTACACTGTCAGGTGCAACAGAGGATGATACTGGACAACAACCTGCATAAAGACCCTGAGGCAGTGAGACGAGTGAGAGAACTACTGAAATGAATGAGCTGCTATGGGGAAATATGCCAGAATAGATACTAAAATCTAAAGAAATGGCAAACCATGATGATGATGATGATATTGTGAACAGAATATTGATTTTTCATTCAGTTTTTATAAATATACATATGTATATTTTAATTAAATCAATTTTTGTACCATATTTAAACTCCAAATTAACTCAAATAAGCCACTAAATTTCTTAAGTCCATTGAATTTTTTCCCCTGTGAAGAAAGGCTGTCTATCGGTTCATGACTCGTACGGCAGGTCTAGAGCACTCGTGAATTTCATTTGTACCTGTAAGAGAAGACTCTAAAACTAAGTACAAGAAAATTGTGAATACCGCAAATTCTATTAAGTCACTCATCACTTAAGAACAAATCTGTTCCTACGACTGGTTCTTGTGTGAGGCCCATTGTCTCCAACACATACCACACACTCACTCCATATACTACGCATCAGATGCAAGGCTAATAGGCAAATATGTTGTACCTCGAGGGCTCCAACTGCCTTCATTACAACAGCTTACACAACTCTCATTCTACCATCCTCCCCTCCTTTTGTCTTTAAATCTCTGTGTTCTTCCTTATGGTCTTTCTGCTCTCAGACATGGCCTTACAACCAAAAGCTCATCTAAACAGAGGCTTAGAGTGACTTACTGTATGTTTACCAAAGACTAATTGATTTTTATTTTTATAGCGTGAGGGTTTTTTTTAATGAGTCTTTTGGAGAGATAACATGCTGAGAAACATTTAATATCCATAGTTTGGGGACAGAGAGAGAGAACACTTCAAAGGCGAGTTAATGAGGTTACATTCCTTCAGGAACTTGTCGCACAGGTCACAGACGCGGAGAGGTTGCTTAGAGGGTATTTAAACTGTGTCAAGCATGAATTTACAAATATACAGTACATTACACTGGTGTGTAATAGGATGCAAACAAGCAAAGGACTGAAAGGTTTCACTTTCTGAAATGTCTTGACATGATACAGACTTTCACTGAGACAGAGAGAGGAAACACTTGGCTTTCAGTTTTGGCTGTAACTTTATTTAAAGCTTTTTTTGTAACCATAACAAGGAAATTTCAAGTACATACGAGTTCAGAGTTGTCCGTTTTTACTTGATTTCCTGCCAAAGGTGGGAAAGGTAGCTACTTGACCAAACACTAGGCTTTTAGAGCCTAAAAGTTAATTTATCCTCAATTCAGTATATTCAATATGTAAATTACTTGAGCAGCCTTATATTTAGATGACAGGTATGAGAGTCGTATCTGGTCATATCTTCTCACCTCACAAATGTCCTAATTACATACTCCTGTAAATATTACACCTGGAAATTGAATTTTCATTTATTTTAATTGCATTATATTTCTAAATTTATTGAGTCCCTGATAGACTTACTGTACATGTTGACATGCATTTTTAAACTGTTGAGGGAGGGGATGTTGTCATTTTTCGACTTAAAAAAATTCAGTATCAAATACCAGTAGTATTCATCCATAAGGTTGGACTATTAATAAGTTTAATAAGTTTACAGGCAAATTTAGATCACAATTCAAATAGAAATTCTGTGTCTCTGATGATCTGTTGCAATTTATAGCTCTAAAATCGGTTGCAGCATGAATTGATTTATCTAGGGATTTCCCTCACTGAATTCCTAAAAGAATCTTTGAATAATCTCCACATGCTCCTGGCATTGCAACAGTGTTTGTACTATACATGCACACAATTCATACATTCAGTGGTTTTGACATTTTTTGTGAAACATTGCATCACTTTGCATCACTCTCTAAGCCCCTGCGGCTTTTGATCGTGAGGGGCTCCAGGTGTAAGCAGCTTCCTACATGACCTACTGTGTAGATCCAGACTAAGTCGTAGTGATGGTAACAGTTAGTTAGACACAGTAACCTTATTTCAGAAATGTCAGTCATGCTAAAGGTTTATGCCTTACCTTAGTCACCCTTTCTGGGGTAAAGTAGGGGCATCAATGGCCTGTCACAGTCTAGAATTTATTTATTATTTATTTATTTACATTTTGCATGTTATATGTTCTCAAAGAATCAAAATTTGGGTTTATTCCTTGTAGCCTGAATTTTGCACCACAGTTTTGGGCAACTTAAGTATTTTATACAATTTTCACTATATTCAGCTAAAAGAAAGTAGAATATTTAGTGTCTTGGATATTATTCTGATTTCCTGTCTGTTTCATCTGCAGGTCACTGGATTTAACAGGACCATTGTTGCTAGGTGGCGTTCCCAACCTGCCTGAGGACTTCCCAGTCAGGAACAGAGACTTTGTGGGCTGCATGAGAAACCTCAGCATCGACAGCAAACCCATTGACATGGCCAGCTACATCGCTAACAACGGCACCACAGAAGGTTAGACATGGGACATTGTAAACCAAAGTCATGATCACTCGAAACTACAGAGGGAGAGACATTGTTCATATGGAGGACCAACTCAGATTTCTTTTGAGTTTCTGCAGCCCATAAACAGATAGATATATTGTGCATACAGATATTAATTTTTTTTGCAATTTGTTTAATGTTCAGGTTGTCCCGCAAAGAAAAACTTTTGCACAAATGATGTGTGTCAGAATGGAGGAGTGTGTGTCAGCAAGTGGAACACCTACAGCTGTGACTGCCCAACCGGTTATGGTGGCAAGAATTGTGAACAAGGTAAAATCTGAGTGTTTTTGTGGGAGTGTTTTTTTCAGTTCTAGTCATTAAAAAGGAATTATTTCTGAAGATAGAGTCAAAAAGTGTTTGTATTTATGTGTCTCTGCCCAAATATGCATGTGTCTGTATGCACGCCTGTGAGCTTCCGTGTGTACACGAGTATTACCTGCAGTAAGTGTGTATGTGTGTCTTGAAGACTTCCAGGAAATAGTGTGTGTTTGTGAGATCAACTGGGATAAGGAACACCTCCTTTGACTCAGTCTGATTCATGCAGCAGTCACAATGGCAAGTCTCAGTCAAGCCTCTGCTCACTACTGTACAGACACTGAACATGGCCTCAGGTTTGAAGTTTCAGGACAAAGATCAAACTCTGACTCAGTCCTCAAAACCCAGACTCAAAGAATGAAACAAAAGACATGCACACACTCACACACACACACACACACACACACACACACACACACACACATTGTACTGACCCCATAGCTGCCACTGTTGCCACCGCAGCAGACATGTGACAAGCAGCTCATGTTACTGTAGTGCAGACCTAATATATACAGTGTCTATAGCCATATGCACAGATAGATAGATTGATAGATACACAGGTTGCAAGAGCCAATAAATTTGTCAGTGTTTTCGTTGTTAGCCAAGGGAACATAAAAGCTTCACTGCTTTCCAAAGGTGTTGTTATTTGCATTGCATAAACCATCTCATGTTCTTTTATGGTAAGGAGAGAACTTTGATTATCCCCTTCAGGGCAAGCTTCCAAGCAATGTGTGAAGGTGTGAATACTTCTCCTTGCCCTCTTGTCTATGGTCTAGCCGCCGAGCCAGTGCCAGGCTACAGTATCCAGTATATGGACTGGCCGGGATCACAGCAAGCTGGGAAGAGATTTTGGCTGCCCATCTACTTGTTGACACGTTTGGTTTGAGGCTCCACACACCTTGCTTCCCCTGGTGAAATAAGAGATTTGTTATCATTTATTTTACGCAGCCCAATTCATCAAGATTGGACAGACATAAAAAAAACGAAATCCACTGGAAGTCACCCACCACGTCAAACAGTTGTTTTTATTCATATTGTATCAGATCAGATCACAATTGTGCAGACCTTCTTTTTTTTTTGCTAGCTTAAAGCCATGATAAATGTAAGCATACTATACACTGACAACTGCATGTTCATGGGTGGCATTAATTTGTTATAACAAGTAGATCTCAAGTTTGAATCTTTTGACTGGTGTCAAAAAAGCTGTTTTAGTAATTAAGGATATGTTTATAGTCAACATACCTGGTTAATAAGTTAATATATTTGAGGAATGTTCACAACACAAAGTGAAAGTGTTATGACATGGATATGAGTCTCAGTTTGGATTGTAGTTGGACTTGCCAGTTAGTTTGTTATCATGACCAGGTCAAAGCTCTACTGTCCCTGCTCTCCCATCCACAAACCATAGCTTTTACTGAGCTGTATGAAACTCACTTGGATCTACAGAATTTGAGACGGTAACAAAAGATTTGAGGTTTAAAAAAGCTATAGACTTTGGTAATTCCCTGACTTTTCATCTAGCCCCATCATCAGGTCAAAGTTTCAATTAACCCAGCAAAAATAGTGACCTTTTTCGTCAGCCACAGCAATACTATATATTTAGTGCTAGTGCTAATTAACAAATGATAGCATATTGATGGCGCATGCTCACAGAGCCACTAGCAGGGCTGTAGACTCATTCTGTTTTCTTCTTCAGAGCCCGGTCTTGACAAAGTTAATGAGAACTGAGAAGTGGTTGTTTTTCTTTTTTATTTTATCGAGGACTAAGCTTTTGCAAAGTAGTCAGACTAAAACCACTGTAGCTACCATCTACCAGGAACAAATATGTGCTTTGTCTCATAATTACAGCTTTTGCATGTGTGTATTTGTGAATGCTTCAGTTGAAATATGTGCCCTGGGGACCCATACAGAGTCTAAACTGCAGATTATAAAGGGCGAAACACTAACTGTATGCTCAACTGAAAGATTAATGTTTGCTGTGTGTATGTGGGTGGGTGAGTGGTGTTTTTTTGTGTCTCTTGAGTTCTCTCACAGCATCCACAGGAGTTTGTACAGAATGTGTCATGTCTGTAGGATTTTGTGTGGATTTTCAAAAAGTCTTTAGACATTATGAATATTATTGTGTAGAAATGCTTGAGACATCACTAGCAGGAAAAACTTGATCGTAACAATAAATATCTGACTGGGCCTAAAGAACCTCACAATTTCGGCACAGTAACCACACTATTTATACTGAAGAAACTCAAAATTTTGAAGTACTGTTGTTTTTATTTGAAAATTAGTATTTGTGACACTTATATATAATTGCTATAAATTAATAAAAAAAAAAATGTGCAAATGACTGCATATACACAGATACACTGTATAAAGTTTTTGGTTTTTACTCTCAGATTAAAGAGCATATTTCCATTGACTCTCTTTATAGCACAAAGCCATGGTTGCTACATTTTGTCTCTTCCCGTTGTTTTGCTTTTTGTTTCACTTTACTGAAGAGGATAATTTTGTTGGGTTGCTCAATTGGTTGTTCACCGTTGCATCTCAACAATCATCTGATATGTTAATTGAAATTAAACTAATGTTTCAATAAAATATGGGACTGATTTGCCCTTAAAATTGTACTCATAGACCAATTAAAGACACCTATTGTTTGACACTGTTTTGCCCATAAACTGATTCTTGATCTTCCCCCGTCTTGTTGCTATCCAGTGATGCCATCTCCTCAGTTCTTCGATGGTCAGGCGCTGGTTTCCTGGAGTGACTCAGACATTACCGTCACTGTTCCCTGGTACATGGGCCTAATGTTCCGGACCAGGCAGCCTGCTGGCACCCTAATGCAGGCCAATATTGGACCTTCCTCCACCATAAACCTCATGGTAAGATGTACAGCACATTGTCAAAAAAAATGCTATCATCATCAGCATACAGTATAGTGTAAACATTTCTTTTTACTACTTAGCACAATTTAGACTTGATTTCTTCGCAAATGACTTAAAATACTTTTAGAATGCATTGTCATTAAATTACTCCCATCTTTCCCCACCATCCAGGTGAGTGAGCAACAGGTCCATATGGAAGTTTTGCTGAGGCAGCAGCTTGTGGCGTCGCTGAGCTTCCCCCAAGTCCGCGTCAGTGACGGGGAATGGCACCACTTGCTGGTAGAATTAAGGAGCATTAAAGATGGCAAGGACATTAAATACACGGCAACTGTGTCCCTGGACTACAGCATGTACCAGGTACAGGGCATATTACATCATGAGTTGTGAAGGTAATACATAAGGTTATAGTTTTCTTGGAGGAAATATTCTCATTTTCAATTCTGTATTTTTAAGCAGAAGTCAGTGGAGATCGGTAATGACCTGCCAGGCTTGAAGCTGCAAAATCTTCACGTTGGAGGTTTGCCTGGAGAGGGAAACCATGTCAACAAAGGATTTGTAGGCTGTATACAGGTCAGTCGGTGTGTGTTTGTGTTTCATTTGTCTGACAAAAATACTGTCTCAAAAAAAGTTGAGGTTTTGAAAAGGACCAGCGCAGCAGATTTCTCTTTTCTTCTCCCACTTCTTCTCCTTAATTCTGCTTTCTTTTTCTTCCCATTTCTTCTTGTCCTCTTTATGCTTCTTTTCTTGTTCACTCTGTGCTGTCCACCAGGGAGTGCGTATGGGTGAGACATCCACCAATGTAGCCAATGTGAATATGGCTCAGGGCCTAAAGATCCATGTGGAGGATGGCTGCGACTTGGACGACCCCTGTGACTCCAACATCTGCCCTGACAACAGCCACTGCAGCGATGACTGGAGCACACACACCTGTGTCTGTGACCCAGGTAATACACAACTGCATAAACACATACACCCAAAGTACCCTAAGTATATATTTTGCTTAGTAAGGTGTGGGTGTCATTCTTCATTTTTTTCTGTTCATCCTGCAGGTTTCTTCGGTAAGGAGTGTGTGGACGCTTGTCAGCTCAACCCCTGTGAGCATGTTTCCACATGCGTTCGCAAACCAAGTTCCTCCCACGGCTACACCTGTGAATGCGGACAGAACTACTATGGCCAATATTGTGAAAACAAGTAAGGTTCCTTCCTCTCTGTGTATGTGTGTTTAAGAGTAGAGGTTTTTGTTTGTCCTCAGTATCAGTACTAATAAACTGGATCCAAGAGATACTTGTACTATGTGTGTCCGTTTACAATATTTTTTCTCCTCGGCAGTCTGGACAATGCTTCATGTTGCATTTTCTTTGGTTTCATAAATCAATAGTTTTTTGTTTTTAGTGCTGTCAGTCCTTTTGCAAGTAAAGCTCTCCCTCAAATATTGGAAGCAGCATATGTTACTACGGTTCTGGAAGTCTTTATGGTCAAACACCAGATTGTCATTTTAACAGCCTCAGAGTCTGAATATTACAAACAGGACAGTAGGATTTGGCATACTTGTTTTATGAGTATGAAGTGTGTAGGAATGTGTTTCTGCATCTCCATATGTGGGAGTTCACTTAGATACAGTGTATTAGTTGGTTCGGGCTCAGTCCTGCCATGATTTAGCTTGTCTGTTTTGAAAGAATGATTTTGACTCAACTAGAAGCCTCAAAATCATTGTTCCAGAGGTTGTGTTGTTCCTTTAAATTCTTGTCAAATCACCAACACATATGCAGCATTGCAGCTGTAACTGCATTTTGAAGACAGAAACTTTGCAGTTCTTCATATCCAGATGTTAAAAATAAGCAAACTTAAAAAGGACTTTGCCTCCCACTGAGACAAAGCTCACTAATCTTCTTTAGTTATGATAGGCTCTTGCTCTTTTTGTAATGTTGCCAATGACCTGAGTCTTTGAGAGCAGCTTTATTAGTCAGTAATCTGGGATGGATAGTGTTTGTGTGCCTCTTTGTGAGGAGAGAGAGAGATATCAAAAAGAAATAGTCAGGTGAAATTGGGAAATTCATCTATACATGCAGAAAGCAATGTGTAGGTTTGCACGGTCAGCATTGTCTAAGAGTTCATGTGAATTAGCCAGCCCTGATTGAGAACCAGACATTTCCCCCCTGAACCCTGTCCCATATCACTTCCTGTTTTAAGCAAGATGTGGGATTCCGCCTCCATGCCTGACTGATCTTCCATGGGTATTTAGACTCTGCTGCCCTCACATTGGCACTTGTCCCCTATCAGATCACATCACTCAGTTGGAGATCACATCTCTTGAGAGAGAAAGAAAGTCTCTGTGTGTTTATATGAATGAGTCACACTTGATTCATTGACTTCAAACTGCAGAGGAAGTTTATTCTAGATTCAGGGTGACAGAGGGCATTTAGTTGGAGATAACCTTAATGCATAGTCAAGTGTCAGATTTTACAAGATGATACCAAGTCAGTAACATGCCAAAACCTGATTAACCATCACTTTGATTTGGGTGACTGAATATAAAACAGATGCACTTGTCCTTATTAAATTTTTTCTTCTTTTTTTTGCCCAAAACAATCTTCTGTACTCAGTCACTTTAGTGGGTATAAAGATATTTCATTACCAGTATCAAGAGAGTAAAGACCAGTTGTAGAAAAAAAATACTCTGCTCATTTTTCTAATTTGAAGAAAAATACAATTCTTAGGTTGCATGCAAGATTAGCCTGTATTTCTGGATGGATTTGTGTGCATATAGTTACTTACTTTGGCCTTTCGAAAATATATTTCCTTTCACTTAAATGGTGTAAAAGTATTTTAGAATGCATGTGTGCTGAGTCTAATTTAATATGTCCTTGTAATTGATGACAGAGTGGAGAAACCGTGTCCTCAAGGCTGGTGGGGCAGTCCAATGTGCGGACCCTGTAACTGTGAAACTAACAGAGGATTTCATAAAGACTGCAACAAGACCACTGGAGAGTGTCGCTGCAAGGTAAAAACATACTTACATATCACAAGTTAATAGGGAATACAAGAGTGTTTCTTTTGTGATTTACCAGATTATTTGTTTTTAGAGCAAAGGTTGCACAGGACAGGAGAATACTTTACTTCAAAAAATAGTCTAATGCAAAAGCACTGTTTTTTTTTTGTGCAATATTCAAAGAAATAAAGCCATAATCTTCCCCTCATAAATGAAAGGTTGAATTCAAAAGAAATAAAACAAACAATGATTGAATTTAATACACTAAGGGTTTTTGCTGATGCAGCCTAAATTGGTCTGGTATGTCCAGTAGCTTATGGTGGCTAATGTTAGCTATGTTTACATGGACTTGCTTTAAAGATGCACTTAAAAATGCACTGATAGCACCCCTAAATATCTAAATTTCCTCCTAGCTCTCTTTTGATTAACTAAATATTATATTATTTATCTGTTACTTCTCTTCTTCTTGCAGGAAAACCACTATCATCCAGAAGGTGAGGACACTTGCTACCCCTGTGAGTGTTTCTCAGTTGGCTCTGAGTCTCGGACCTGTGACCCCATCACTGGGCAGTGCCCCTGTAAGGGAGGAGTCATAGGTCGTCAGTGTAACCGCTGTGATAACCCCTTCGCAGAAGTCACCCCCACTGGATGTGAAGGTATGTGAATTTATATATTTTGTTATAATGTGTATTCATAATGTCATCTTTCCCAATTCTTTGAACTTTTTGCTAGTGAACTCCTAAACATTACTCCTAAACAGGAAATTGAGTGACTAAAATTATATACAATGGTTGCTACTGAGTTGTGTATAAAGACCATAAAGCCTTATATCGGTCTCTTTCTCCAAAAATGCCAGAATTTTTGGTAAATTTTCTTTGGTATATGGACTGCACTTATATAGTTCTTTTCTAGTCTTAGTGACCACTCAAAGCGCTTTACACTACTGCCACATTCACCCATTCACACACACACATTCATACAGAACTTTTCTATACAAACAGCACTTTTCTATACACATACACACATACATTCACACACCGATGATACATCGCAGGCAAATTGGGGTACAGTATCTTGCCCAAGGACAGTTCGACATGCGGACTGGAAGGGCAAATTTACAAATTTGTCAATATAATTACTACTATATTTAATAAATTAGTCCTGCAAAAGAGCACATACTACTTATATCCAGTAGACTAATTCACTCATATCTGAAGTAATAAATTAATAAAAGGGGCTAGTGTAAACAATTTAAATTTTCTGGTTCACAAAGTGGGCCTGGGTGATTCGATGAAGTGTCAGAAGGAGACAAATGGTGTCGCTCACATCTGCTGGTGCTGCAGTTAAGCTAACCTCACGTCTTTGTCACCACCCAGCCAAGCAGAAGAGGCAAATCTGGCTTATGGGCTAACTTGGCAGCGGGACTGCACATGGACAATTCAGTAGAGATGAATAGAAGACAAAACCACAAAGTCCCAAACAGAAAATGAATGTCAATGTCCTTACTCTTTGACCCAATATGATGGTCTTCAGAGCCTCAGAACGTGTTCAGACTTTTAATGGATGCAAATCCCTTACCTCTTTGTGACAATATAGTTCTCTCTGTTGAAAACAGATGTCCCAAATCATGCTTTTTAAAATTTTGATATAATATTTGATATGATAATTTCATATGGATATGGTTGGAATAACTTCTGGCTCAAGGAAGGAGTGCGGGAAGGGGTGAGGATGAAAAAAATAAAGCAAGCTAAACATTTCTTTGGTTATGTCCAGCAGGTCACTGAGATGTGACCATCCATGACAGGCCTTATACCGATATGTCAGCTCTGCACCAAAAACAGCCCCGACAACACGAAGACACTCGATAATGCTACAGTTATTGTCACTGTAGCCTTTAATGATGACAGAGGTTCTAGTGCTTTAGTAAGAGTGACCAAAAGAAAGGGAAAGTATTATCTGAAAAATGGAAAACTGAAAATAATTTTTATTTTATTGAAAGTACAAGTTTTTGCCACCTTTCACAAACAACAAGTTTACATTAAACTCAGCAGTGAAGTAGCTCCTAAGAGTTAATGAAACACTATGGGATTACAGACAGTTAAAAGGAGCCACAAATAGCCCAACTAGCCTTCAGGTCCCAGCTTGGTTTGTCCTGGAGATTTATTAACCCAGATATGCTGAAATGAAATATGTTTCACACCTTGTGTAATAAGCCTACAGGCTTAATTTTACTGAATGTCACTGTGCTGGTCTGTCTGGCTGTTCTATAAAGTGGAGTGGATTGGCTAGGTGGTATCCTAAGGTGGAACCGAAGCACATGTTTACCTTTTAATGTGAAATTTTTGTGGTATACATTAAAGTGGTTCAAGTTCAGTTTATGATACACTCATTTAGAGCCAATTTTAAGTATCACATATTGCTCTCAAACCAATTTTTTAGCTTTGAACACACCTGTCTTATTCATGTGTGATGGAAGTTGTATGTGGAGCTTGGTGTGTGTTAACCTACTGGCCTAGAATTAATGAAAGTTTTTGTTTTTTTTGTTTGTCCTTTCTTCCACAGTGGTGTATGAGGGCTGTCCCAAGGCATTTGACGCAGGTATCTGGTGGCCCAAGACAAAATTTGGACGTCCCGCTGCCATGAACTGTCCCAAAGGATCCATCGGTGAGTGCTTTTAAAACCATCTGATGACAACTGCATTATGTGGAGTAAATATTTAGTTCTGTATGTAATCAAAGCAGTCTTTGATGCACTTCAAATGAATGGAGATCAGATGACTTTAAGGCCACTAATGGTCAAGTAAAATTCAAGGTAAATATCAAGCTTGAGGTAAATTTTTGTCATCCCATTTCATGGAAGATTATGTGTTTAGGGAATAGGTTGTAATTTTGTTACCTTCAGACTGAGTCAGGCTATTCTCTGTTTCTCCACTGAATCCCGTCTTTATCCTAAGATATACTAATCAGGCTGGCTGGCATCTGGCTTTTTTATTTCTAAGACTAAAATTGTGTTTCAAAAGCCATATAGTCTTTCTTTGGAAAATAAAATACACCAATCTCTATGTTAAGTAAACACATTTCTTGTGGAACAGAAGTTGGATTAAGCTGCATGTGTGGTTGTGTGTTTTTAAGTTAATATAATTTAAGGTGTGTAATCACACACTCTGTCACACACATACACAATTTTGAAAACATTGTAATAAGGTTTTCTGATTGGTCAGTTAATCCAACAGAGCTTCTTCATCAGCCAATAATGTATAGGTAGAGATACTTGGAAAACACCAGGTACATTAAGAGCTGACAGTAATACCCCACCTCCCCAGGTGCGCGTGTATTTGGATGTGTGTGTGTGTGTGTGTGTGTGTGTGTGTGTGTGTGTGTGTGTGTGTGTGTGTGTGTGTGTGTGAGAGAGAGAGAGAGAGTGAGAGAGAGAGAAGGAGAGAGAGAGAGAGAGAGAATCGAGGTAGACTCAAAACTCAAGTTCACTGTCTGTTCCTATTAAAGCGCTGTCACTTTCCTGGTT
The DNA here is from genome assembly GCF_016859285.1 of Xiphias gladius. Taxonomy (NCBI): domain Eukaryota; kingdom Metazoa; phylum Chordata; class Actinopteri; order Istiophoriformes; family Xiphiidae; genus Xiphias; species Xiphias gladius. The sequence goes on along the minus strand of NC_053401.1, from coordinate 14,627,536 downwards.
ACCCCCTAGCAACTGCCATCGCCATGGACACCCCTTTGTTGTCTCCCCAAACTCATTTGGGAATTTATTTGCTAACATTGCTCGTCGCTCTCTCCTAGCTCCAACGGGCAACTCCTTCTGCCATTTCTTCCTTTGCAACAATAGCATGAGAAGAAACTTTGCATTAGGATGAAGTCTTTTCTCAAACTGGTTCAAACTCGAACGACTCAGTATGGTTTCAGATAGGTATTTAAACCACTAAGACAAGAAGTGTTTTACAGTTTTCAGGCATTTAACTGTAACACATTCCAGCGGATTCCAGGATCTGATCAAAAAGGGGTTCATTGTTGTGCACAAGTGCTGTTGTAGCATTCAAACCTGTGACTTTCTCTTTTTTTGATAGATAATGTTGTATTTGTATATTTACTAAAAAGAGCACTTTTCTTTACGATTGGATTTTTGGCTGATGTTGTTTTAAAGCATCTTTTTAGGATAATTTTACCCGTAAATATAAATATATAATAAAGGGTTTTTTAAAATCCCAAAAATGTAGTTCGCTGTGTGTTTTTTAGCCCCAAGTAGTGTCTGCAGGTATTCCTTTCAGGCTAATTACAGGCCCAACAACGTTCAGCAATAAGGTAGGGAAGCAGTTGTAGCCTGAAAGGTTTTTATTTAAAATTTCTAAATTCATATGTTGTTCTATTGTGTCATAACAGTGCTTTGTGATTATATTGTGCTCACATGGCTTGATATCAAACTTGACTGCCTCCAGTATGTCTGGGAAATAAATGTGAAGATTTGAACTTGATCTTGATTTTCCTTTTTTCTGTTTTTGTATTTTTTCAGGTACTGCCATCCGCCACTGTAACGATGAGAAAGGCTGGTTGTCGCCTGAGCTCTTCAACTGCACCACAGCCACCTTTTCGCATCTAAAGAAACTGGTGAATACTAGTCAAAATAAAGATTTAAACTGTCATTTTAAGCTAAAAAACTTCAATTCAATTATTAAGAGTACCAAAGTGCTCCGTATTGGTCCTTGCTTAGAGAAATCATAATGATTACTGGTTGTTATTTAAAAAATACTATGCATTGTAAGGCAGCTGATGTGTCTTTAGTTAAGTGTAATTTGATCACCAGTCTATAGGAGATTTCAACAAGTATTTCACCTATTGTGTTTGAACATGAACCTAATACTTTAGGCTTGTACTTCTCAAAGTCTCACTAATCCTGGGATTGACCAATTTCTGTTACGTTTCATTGCACCCACTCAGCTTTCCTTTGCCTTGACCTGCTCATTCCCCTTCTCTTTTCATCCCTCCATACTTCCAGAACGAGGACCTGCGTCGCAACAGTTCACGGATGGACAGCGAACGCTCCAAGACCATTGTGCGTTTGCTTTACAGCGCCACCAATAACACTCCACATTACTACGGTAATGACGTGAAGACGGCCGCCCAGCTGCTGAATCATGTGCTGCACTATGAGAGCCAGCAGGCGGGATTCGACCTCACTGCCATGAGGGATGCAGAGTTCAATGAGGTAGAAAAAAGAAGCAACAGGATATAATGATCAACTTTTATTTAATGATATTTACAAAGTGGTCGGCTAGATTACAATGTAAATAAACTGATGGAAATGATGAAAGCCAGTCTGTAACACTGGGAGCACTGGTGGCACACTGCCCTCCATTGGTTGATCCTCACTGGGAAAGTAACATGCTCGATCACTCTAGTTATCTAATTTCCACCTTTGCTTCATTATCTTCTAATCTAATCTCTTTGATATTAATGTGATCTTCATAATACAACATTAAATCTTCATTCATGTAATTTTTTTATTTTGTCCAGAATTTGGTGCGAGCAGGCAGTGCCATACTGGATCCTAATACCAAGGAGCACTGGGAGCAGATCCAGAGGACAGAGGGTGGCACAGCACACCTGCTCCGCAACTTTGAGGACTACGCCAACACACTGGCACAGAACGTCAGGAAAACTTACCTGAAACCCTTCACCATCGTTACTGACAACATGAGTGAGTTGAAGAATAGGAAACATTCTGTATAAAACCAGTACACATTATTACACATCAAATCATTGTCATGATTCTCCTCTTTGCCTGTCTTCTAGTTCTAACTGTGGACTACCTGGACGTGTCGGACCCGGAAAAGGCGAAATTCCCTCGGTTCCAGGATATCCAGGAGGCCTATCCCAAAGAGCTTGGATCTTCCATCCACTTCCCCCGGTTTAACCTCCGCACTCAGGGCCACAGAGGTAGTATCAGACGACGCTAGTTTAAAATGTGTATTAAAAATGCCCTAGGCAGAAACTGCAGTCCTAGTCAGTCAATTTATCTATCCATCTTTTTTCCTCCTAACACAGCAGAGCCCACTCCAGCCCCTCCAACTCAGACCGATCTCCATCAGGAGGAGGAGCAGACAGTGTCTGATAGGAGACGCCGACACCTTGAGCCAGCCAACCCTCTGCCAGTTGCCGTGGTGATTGTATATAAATCACTGGGAAAACTGCTCCCAGAAAGATATGATCCTGATCGCAGGAGTCTGAGGTAGACTATTGACATCTGTGAAGTAAAAAGCGATCCAGTGCAAATATGCTTAATTTCAGGCGATAGGATAACAAAGTTCAGGCCTATGCACCATTATGTGTTTACATACATACTGTTGTCAGACACTGAACGCAAGGGAGTGCAGACCAACGTTCTCACATCCTTTTCTAGGATTAAATTATGATGTGTTATCCAGTCAAACAGTTGCAAGCAAGGCCTCAAAGAATGAAGAATGATAATTAACAGGGAAATAAGAGATCCACACCCTATCTGAACACTAAAAACTCTACTGTGTGTACAAGTGTGTACATAATTCACAATATTCTGTAAACTTTGGAAGGAAACCTATGTCACATGAAAATATTTAATCTTTAATGTTATTACATGTCATAATATTTACTATAGGTGTGTTTGAAAGAACCCCCTTATCACTGCCTGCATATGCCCATATGATACTATGCAGTTATTCAGGAGTCAGGGGGTGTATTCATGCTGTATGTAACAGGAAAGAAAACTACCACAAATATGTTTCCAAGATAACAATAGGAAGTTAACAAACGGATAAGAGAGAATATGTCCACATGTAAACAACTTTTGGGTCTTGGTATAGTCTGATTTCAGTATGACCTCCTGCAATTTGATTTATAAAAAGCATACTCGCTTTAGGTCATACTTGAGGTTTTCTTGTCTTTCCAGGCTCCCCAACCGTCCGGTGATCAACACAGCCATAGTGAGCGCAACAGTTCACAGCGAGGGCCCGCCTCTCCCTCCCATATTAGACCCCCCCATCACCTTGGAGTACACCTTGTTGGAAACAGAGGAGAGGACCAAGCCTGTATGCGTCTTTTGGAACCACTCCATCGCGTGAGTTGGACTTTACACACATATATGTTTGCACACCCCAGAGTTTTCAGTAACTCAGAGATTAACTTTTGCAGATGAAAATGCAGACGTTGTTTTTTCTTAGTGTTCTGCTGTGAATTTCTACATCACTGTTGACTGTTTTGTGTGTTTGTATGTGTGCATTGGTGTTTTTAGGATTGGAGGGACAGGTGGCTGGTCTTCTAAAGGCTGCGAGGTGCTGAATAGAAACAACAGCCACATAAGCTGTCAGTGTAATCACTTGACCAGCTTTGCTGTGCTGATGGATATCTCCAAGAGAGAGGTACTTCCTTTTGTCATTCCAGCTTCATTTAAAACAGCCAAGTAAGCTTGCTTTATACTATTAGTTGCCTTTGTAATGACTTCTGATTTGATGTCTGAATCGCTCTCCACAGCACGGTGATGTTCTCCCCCTGAAAATCGTCACTTACACCTCAGTGTCGGTCTCCCTTATCCTTCTCCTCCTCACCTTCATCTTACTGTGCCTCTTACGCCGGCTCCACTCCAACCTCCACGCCATCCATAGGAACCTGGTGGCAGCGCTCTTCTTCTCTGAACTTGTCTTCCTGCTCGGAATCAACCAGACTGACAACCCGGTGAGTGTATTGTTTGCCCACAGAAAATACGGTATATATACAATGGAGACATCTGGCTGTGCATCTGCAGCATATTGTCATTGTCTAAGGCAGTGGTTCCCAACCTTATTTGTCAGATGTACCCCCACAATACCTGTCAAGTACCCGATCACCAGTGCCACCCATCACGGTTCAAATCTGTTCTTTTATACTGATTTTAAATTGGATGTCATTTAACACTATTAATTATATCAAAGTAGATATTTTTACAGTAATTTTTTCAAAGAATTGAACTGTCTGCTTAAGTGTTTTTTTTCTAGTTTGTAATTGTACTTCTACCACTTGGAGTGGCAGAAGCTGGACATTTCAAATATTATCCTTCCATTACTTTTAGCTATCTATTTCAGCTGTTTATTGAATATATTCAGCTATTTTACCATTTCAGCTTTTTTAGTTTTAGCTAAATGTCATTCATTACTTGCAGTTAAGTATTTCAACCATTTACCTTTTACGGTACTTTTAGCTAACTATTTGAAATGTTTATCCATTACTATTAGCTAACCATTTCAACTGTTTACGTTTAGCTTACTATTTCAACCATTTATCAGTTACTTTTAGCTAACTGTTTAGACCTCTTTGCTTGCTTGCTAACTAGTTTTCAGGTACTCTCAATTTCAACATATAGCGTTCAAGTGTTACAGGTGACTCTAATCAAATCATAATTTCTGGGGTTTTTTTTATAATTAGCTGAGTTACTCTACAATCTTTCCAAGTACCTCCTGACACTCAGTTACTTCTGCTGTACTACTGGTTGGGTATCACTGTTTTAGGGATTTTACAGCAGTTAAAGGTGTTGTTTGCTGATGTTAAACAAACTCTGAAAACTTGCTCTGCTTCTGACATTTGGGTACAGTGTAACTGCTTCTGACATTTGGGTACTTGGCTGTAACCTTAGCCAAGAAGAGAAATTTTGTCCCGTCTCTAGTGTAAAATGACCTGTTCTGGATTATGCATAAATCAAGAGAAAAGGGTGACATATAGTTAGATACAAGATAAGAAGAATGACATCCTAGGGATTTAGATGGAAACAACACAGACTGCAAATACATATGATACAGACATACACCAGTTAGTACTTTTCCTATGCTTGTGGCATGGTGGGACTTGAGTTGGGATAAAGATGTCTCGCTCTGGTGTTTAGTTTATTACAAAGCTGGCCAGGCATCCTACAATAATTTGTTTGGCCTGCAGGCAGCCATCTAATGGCGTGTCGACAGGGGCTTTACCAGGCCTAATGGGCCAAGGCTTACCTGTGAGTCTGACTTTATTTGACAGATTATGTCTTGATGCTCAGCTAAACACTGTAATACTTAGGAATGTGCTGGTTGCCAAAGCCCTCTCTAAATATGACCTACTATAAGTTTTATTGTACTGAATTGAGAGTCCCGTCTAAATGTAACTTTGTTACTGTAAACCTATAAAATTAAAGAGGTGTAGGGTATATGCTTAGATAGTATAGAGTCTGAAGTCTGTCTAATGAGCTAATTATGTTAAGTTCATAATGTAGTTTGGAGTTAGGTTGGGCACAGTAATGACCAGATACATGCATGTGCACACGCACACATTTAGACATACAGAAAAGGATCAAAAGGTGTGGTAATTCTTTGAAGTCTGCTGACACACACATTCGGAGACACACACATGCACACACAAACACACCTCCGTACGCCAGTAGTGGAGACATGCTGTGACTGGTACCTGCCTCCAGAAGCAGGCCTCAGGGTGGTAGCCTTGGCAAAGGTTTCCCAAAACAACTTCTTAGTTTTCACTTGATAAATCTCTGGCATGTCTGTGGTACAGCAAACATCATTAATCTGTTATTTGACGGGTAATCCTGCTTATTTTTTAATGTAATGAGGTTTGGAAAGCAGAGATTCTTGATAGGTCTTCGGGAGACATCAGGACAGATTTAAACAGCTGACAAAAAACAAGCAGTGTTAAGTTCTAAACTTAAAATTTTTGAAAATGTTACGAGTAGATTTGTAAATCTGATAGTGATGTCGATGCCACATTAGCTAGTGGAACATCATTATTGTGTCATTCATCTTAATTTATCAGATTTTCTTCTTTGCAAGCACTTTGTTTGACGCTTAGTGAGACCCTTAGTCTTCCTTAGCAATCTGTCCAGGTTCAAGTCTTCAAAGTAAGACATGTTCAGAATAAGACTAATGTTTGTGGAACGGCAGTCACTGCTGCCATAAGTGACAATTATTTGATAATAGTAAATGCTAAAGCATAGTGTACTAACAGTAGCAAAAGTGAAGAATAGTCACAAAATCAGAAAACTTTTAAAATTTAACAACCAAAAGCTACCGGTCATACCAGACCAAGTAGGGTCAACAGGAAAACACCTGACTGTGTCAAGGTATTGCAAATGAATTCCACTTTTAATTTGTTAAAGGAAGAATGTTATTTATTCTGTCAAAAGTTACACAGTCTCACTTTAAAATGAATGTGTCTACTTTGACTAGTCTGGCTAAACCAGATGTCTACAGTCTTTTGCAAAGACCTCACAAGATCATCAGGTTCAACTGTCACTCCTGTAACACCGTGGTAACTGCCAGCCCCCAGCCATCAACCAGATGTAAATTTTGGCTCTGACCATCACAGTGGAAATATCCAAGATTAAAGTAAAATCAGTTCAGGTTGTACAACCTTATATCACATATGATCTTTCGTTGGACTTTACATGTTACTACAGCAATGTTTTTTGCTTTATTTATGACTAGGTCACATCTTCAAGAGACGTAAGATCACCCATATAGCTCAGGTTTGGGACACAAAGATCACATACATCTAGCCAGGATTCAGATTCTTCCAGAAAGAAGAAAGGAAGGAAGAAAGAAGTAGTAACAATAATAATAAAAAAAAAACAAGGAAAAATATCTATTAAATTGAGATATTAGGTTGTCAGATGACGAGTACAAACTCATGTGCACTGCATAAAATGTCAGCATCCCCCTCCACATTTGGATAAATCTACAAGTCTAACTATAAAGTAAAATGTTCTGCATATGAAAGCAAAGGTGCTCTCTAAGGTTAATTACAACAGTTTCTGACCAATCAGATGTTATTATCTGACCTACAGTAATAATCAGATTTGACTGCACTTGATTCAATAATTAGTGACCAAGTCAAACAACCAAACCAGTATAAAAGAATGGAAGCATGTAAGTTTACTGGTTCCAGATAAGTCGTGGGAGTCTTCTCTTTTTTCTTGTAGAAATGTTCTGACTCGCAGTGTTTTGACTGGGATGAGGGGGACTTACACACTGACTAACCACATGCTGCGTTATCAGCACCTGTATGAATTTTTGTTGAGTGCAAAAGCCAAGTCTTCAGGGATTTTTAAAAAGAGAAAGAGAGAGTTTAATTTGTATTTGTTTTTTCCATCTCTGAATTCATAAGTCCGTTTTTGTTTTGTGTGCATATCCTCCAACTGTGAACTGTGGAATGCTGTCAGTGTGTGCCCAGGGCCATCTGCAAGATGATTTATAACCCTGTCAAGGTAGTCTCTCTCGCTGCCTCTGATCTCCACAGCAATACACAGTATTACTACAATATAGTATATCAACTGCTGGGACATTCCCTGACACACTGCATTCCTCTGTTACAGCAACAGACTTGGAAAGGGGGAGGAAAATTATGTATAGGATAGTGGGTAGGGTGAATCACTACTGCACTGCATAAATTGGTTTGTCAAGAAAAAGTTTGAGATATACTGCCATTAGGGCTGAAAATATTGATTATTTTCATTATCGATTATTCTGTTAATTACTTTTTTGACAAATTGATTAGTTATTTAGTCTATAAAATGCTAGAAAAATGCCCTTCACAGTTTACCGTGTCCTTCAAGGTGCTATATTTTCATTTTTGCTATGACTACATAGCCAACATTAGCATTAACAGCTGTTTACTTACCAGTCTAAAAGAAACGAGTTCAGCATAAAATTTTCTTCCTTTACTCGCCAAGAGCTGTTTCCAGCAGTGGAAAGCAACATCAATGTTAACTCTTGTTTTGTTTCTGTTTCTGTCACTTCTCTTCTACTGAGGTCAGCATGATAACCAGCTAGTCCAGGCCTATCCTGTCTCGTAATACCACTTTGCGATACTGAGTCTGTCTAGTGAGTCTAGTGAGAACTGTAGCATCCAGTCTGCCCTCAGCCCAGCATGAGAAGATGAAGAAGTAGTGCTGCTCAGAGGACGTATTCTAACCTCTTGTCTTGTAATTGCAACAATGACTGAAGCTCTTGTTAATCAACCACAACCACCACACGCAAGAAAACATGTTTGGCTGCAAAAAAAACTTGCATATAGCCCCTTTAATTCTCACATTTAAGAGGCTGAGAACCTGACAGGGGGGGTTGTAATACATAACTTAAATGATTATATAGTTAAATATTATACAGTTATTAAAATATTGCCATGTTTTTAATTAATAGAAAGGTACATGTAGGATGGACATTGCATGGCTAGATGGATTTACTGAGTGTTGAACTAAGTAACTTATTGTAGAGAAAAGTTAGGTAGTAGCAGGGTTGACGAAAAGACAAAAGTGGTTAAAAAACAAAGCTGCTTTTTTGAAATGCTTATCTGGACTCCGACAAAATATAGACACAAGCTTACAGATTTCTGTCTCTTTTTCCCCTCTTCATCTTATCTCCCTCCAGTTTGTGTGTACAGTAATAGCCATCCTCCTCCATTACTTCTACATGTGCACCTTTGCCTGGATGTTTGTGGAGGGGCTGCATATCTACCGTATGCTGACTGAGCTGCGCAACATCAACCACGGACACATGAGGTTCTACTACGCCATTGGCTGGGGCATACCGGCTATAATCACTGGTGAGACGCACACACCCATATACACACTCATACACACTCATACAAGCTCAGAAACTGGGCAATTGAAGATAGCAGATTGTCAGGGAGATTCGTGCTGCAACTTGTCTCTTCTGAAGAGGCTATGATCTTCGTGGGAAAATTATTGAACAAGAGACAGAGAGAAAAATAAAGGGGGAGACACATTTATCCTGCCTTGATTTGGATAGCCACAATATGTTAAAATAAGACAAAAGTGGCATGAATTTCATTATTTTTTTGCTATTTCTAATATTGAGAACAAAACATTTAGTTGAACTGGAGATTGTGTGTGTTGCAGAAAAGTTTACCTTGACAGGCCACAAAAAAAAAACTGTTGTTTTTTTTAAACCATTTTATTGTCTCTCTTCATAAAAATCCAGCATTAAATTGAAATCATCAACTGATATCTGAAATTAGTCCCCCCTCTTTAAGTCTGTCATCCACTACATATTTTACTTTTATAACCCTTTTGATTAATGTAATGGATTAAATTCTTTGTGACGGTATGACATGCTTTGGCAGTATTGGATACCGGCAGAGCTTACTTGATTGGAATTTGGATTGAGAAACAATGTGAGTGAGAATTATAGAGTTACAGACTAAAGCATACAGAGATCCAAAGGAGACAAATTTACATATGACAGTAGTAAGTGACTAAGATGATAGCGGGAAAATTGGAATAGAAAGAAAAATTGGGGAATATACAGAAATTGTCACCTCTTGTTACTTAATGCAGATAGTAGAGAGTTTCTTTGAAGTTTTTAAAACTATCTGGGTCTCTGCTTGCTTTGTGGCACTCCCTCAAAAACTGCAAGGGAGGAATAGAGGTGTGACAAGGGAAGGAGAACCAGGGAGGAAAAAGAGTGAAAATGAGGAAAGAAAAAGAAGTCATAAAAAGCCTAAGAAAAATACTATTATGATCTATTGACTTTTTGGTTGAGAAAATTGTAATGCTGTTATATTTAATATATTTTGTATATGTGTGTGTGTGTGTGTGTGTGTGTATAGGTCTGGCAGTAGGTCTTGACCCTCAGGGATATGGGAACCCAGATTTCTGTTGGCTTTCTGTCCATGACACACTCATCTGGAGCTTCGCAGGGCCCATATTTGTAGTCGTCCTGGTATGTGCATGAATTAAATTAGTCCACAGACAGCTGGTTCTTCAGACATTTGCAGCTAAAACACACTGCAAATTTTCAAAGCATCAACTGTCACTGACTCATTTGAAATGGGATATGATGTGAAATGCATCTGTAGTGCAGGGATGTGGCTGAAAAATCATGGTCCACAGTTTGGTACATTTCAGCCACATACTGTATGTCATGCAGAGTTTATCATACCCATAAGTTAAAAGTGGCGCCATACATTTCATGAAATATACAATCGCAAATAAATAAAACTGTCCATATCAAAGTAAAACTAAATTAAACAAACTAACTTTCTCCCTCTTTCACCTTCTCTGTGTAGGTGAACATAGTGATCTTTATCCTTGCTGTGAAGGCTTCCTGTGGTCGCAGGCAGAAAGTTGTGGAGAAGTCAGGAGCTATGTAAGTTTGACTGTCACATTAGCAGTTCCACATCTAGCACAACATTCAAACATTAATCTAACTTTGGCATTTCCATTTTGGAAAGAGCAACAGAATCTTACATATTAATCAGCACTGATCAAGTGAGTGTATCTGATCATCTGTGTGTATTTCACCCCTCAGTCCTGCACTTCGAATGGCCTTCCTCCTGTTGCTACTCATCAGCGGCACCTGGCTGCTTGGTCTAATGGCAGTCAACAGCGACGTAATGACTTTCCACTACCTCTTCGCTGTCTTCAGTTGTTTGCAGGTAACACAGGGTTTATGTTTAACCTCTAAGACCTCTCAATACAGAATCTGCACACAATTATTTTATTAAGATCTAAGAGCTATCTGATTAGGTTTAAGAATTAGGGTTTAAGACTTACTCCACTATTATAATACATCTACATTATCTCTTTTGCTTTCTTCACAGGGAACTTTCATCTTCTTCTGCCATGTGGTCTTCAACAAAGAGGTGAGGAAGAACCTCAAGAATGTATTCACAGGAAAGAAGAGCATACCAGATGAGTCCAGCACCACAAGGGCATCTTTACTCACAGTGCGTGAAGAGACACACACATATATATCCTCACATGTAATTCATATTACACAATATTGTGTCTGTTTTTTTCTACTTTCTTTTTAAGGTAACATGTTCTTTGGCCTCATAGTCTTTGTAAAATGTAACTTTAAGTGTAATGATTGTAATTGCATTTTTATTTTCAATGTTTATCATGCTACTTGTTTAAAAAAGCTAAAAACCTAAAATTTATCCCTTCATTCTCAGCGTTCTCTCAACTGCAACAACACATACACAGAAGACGGCCCATTGTACCGCTCAGGCATCGGAGAGTCCACCGTTTCCCTGGACAGTACGCTCAGGTCAGCTAAGAGCCGCAGCAACTACTTGGCTTACACACTCAGGTAAAACATGCTCACTGACTGCATGGCTGCTTTTATTACACTGCTGCATGAAAAGAGTTTATATGTCTATGCATGTGTGTGTCTGTGTGTCTGGCCCAGTTTCTTTGAACATTTTCTCTCTCTTGTCTTTCTTTGTCATCCCCCCAAGCATGTCTGCTGATGCATCAAATGTCTCACACATACTAACACACCCCAAGCCCCTAATTTACACACACACACACACACACACACACACACACACACACACACACACACACACACACACACACACACACACACACACACACACACACACACACACACACACACACACACACACACACACACACACACATTTTACAGTCACACCCTGTCATCCTGTCCTTATTCTAAGCCTTATCCAAAGCTGGGAGTAAATTAAGTTGCTGTGTTTCTCTACATTTTGAGGGTATTGCTTTCTTTGCTTCCATATATGAATGCTGCCACATGATGGCACCTGCATTATGCAGTAATTCTGCTTGCATGAAAGACCGATCTAAGATTTGCCAGTGCATGGCGCATGGCCTTGTTGCAAAACCCCACACAGACAGGAACTTACCGACTCTCACAGACACCCAGGCAAAAGTGCACAATACCTACAGTAGATCCATCCACACTATTCATCCATACTGTTGTTGTGTGTTGTATGAGAGAGATTAAACTGCTAACTTTGTTCATGTGAAGTTTGATTTGATACAATTTGTTGTTGAAGTGTACGTTTCGTGATATGAGGACTAAAGAATGCATGCAAGAATGGTAAAACAATACATCAAAATCATATATGTAATGCAGTTAAGTCTGACAGTGTTACTTTGGAAATTTGTGTCATTTATTATAAAATATATCTATCTTTTACCATATGTAACTAACAGCTTTTAGGGAAATATAAGTGATATTGCCAAAAATCTATCTAGATTTTTTTTTAGCATGTGTAAATCTTCATTCTTTTCTTACTTTCTTAGTTATGATTAATTAATAATAATGGAGCACTTGAGCAACAGAACAAGTGTAATCCTGATTAACCTCTAACCTGTCATTTTGATATATCTCCACTGAGGATAGAGACACTGCTCATCTCAGGCTAATCTCACCTGTGTGTCTTGTACAGCTGTGTGTTTTCAGAGTATCACAGGGATGTTTTCATTGCAGTGGAGTGGTCTTACATATACCTGTTTTTTTTTAAAGAGTTTAAAAGAATCAAGGTTAGGTCTGACTGTATGCCTCGACTCATAAAGCTGTCATCTCAGTAATGTGAACACTAGGGTCAATGACAGCATAAACGCAAGGGGGGAGCAGTGTGGTGTGCTGCCTTTGTGAGAGCGAAAAAAGTAAGAGCAAGGGAATAGAAGAGAAATAGGAGGAGACAGGAGAGAGATGGGGAAAAAGAGAGAAAGAGAAGGTCGGTAGACTTTGGAAATGAGGGGGATGAGACTGTGCCTGTTGGAAGTGGGAATCTAATACAGACATACATATACCTCTTCTCTGCAGCTGTTGGCATGTTGTCAGCTGCCTCCAGAGGCTTCTCTTAGATCAGCTATCAGACAGGTCAGAGACTCCACTAGCATTTTTGCCCTCCAGCCAGCATCTCAATCCAACCTGGAATAAACAGCTGCAGGTTGAGAGGAGAGGAGAGGAGAGGAGAGGAGAGAAATGATTGAGCAGCTTCATCCACTTATTTTGTAATCAATGATGCATCAAATTAGGAAAGTGTAATATAAATTACAAAAGCTGCTCCGATTTTCTTACTATCAGCTTTTTGTATGCTTTACTGACACTCAAAAATTTGTGTTTAATTAAAATATTTATACCATAAATAGATTAAAACAGATAATGATGCAGTTAACGTTAAGTCTTGAATTACCCTCCATTTATCCATCAGTGGTAGATGATTTTTCTGTTGATGACCAAGCAGCCAGTTCATTGACTTTAACCTGATGCAAGCATACCTCAACCACATGTAATTGTTTGTTCTTGTCTTTGTTGAAGCCATCTACAGGGGCAAATGTTTTGTAATGAAAGATGTCTGATTGTACATAAATTGTCTCAATCCTCAAGTTTGGGCTTGAATTAATTTCCAGCGACGCTGTACTTGCCCTCTCTGTATCCTCTTAATCTCCACCTCTGCTTTTCCACACCTATCTCTCTCTTGCTTCCCTGTCCTTCTCTCCCTTCCTCCCCGCTGTATATGTCTTTATCTATGCAGGGAGGAGTCTGGTCAGAAGCCCAGTGTCTCTTCAGGAACAGCTAAAGGACACACAGATCTAGATGGACCTCTGTTCCACAGAAACGGCACCAAGGGAGATGGTGAGTTTACTTTAGTTTTTAATGTGTCAGTATTAGGTGAAAGTTTCTTAACTAACTTCCCTCCTTGCTACCATCAGACTCTGACTCAGACAGTGAGCTGTCAGTGGATGAACACAGCTCCTCCTACGCCTCCTCCCACTCCTCCGACAGCGAGGACGATGACATTGATGTCAAGCCAAAGTGGAACAACGAGAGACAGCCAGTTCACAGCACGCCTAAAGGTATATGTGTGGTATATGAGCCCTAAAATGAAGCATAATCAGAGCTGGTTTGTACATAATTAAATTTAGTTGAGTACTGTACCTAAGCACAAATTTGAGACACTTAAGTTTTTCCATTATATGCTACCTTATACTTCTGTCCCTGCAAAGAAAAATTGCATATTTTTTACTCCACTACTTTAATTTGACAGCCATATTTACTTTTCTGATGAACTTTTACATATACATTTCTCTAATAATACATATGGACTTTTACTTTACCCTTTTTTTTTTTTGCTTTACTGTATGTTTTACTTCTAATGAAGCATTTTAGCAGTTTGGTAGCCTAACTTTTCCTTAAGTAAAATATCTGAATACTTCATACACCATTGCTCATAATGTGCCAGCACTGCCAGTTATTAGATATAGAGGTCCCAATGGCAAATATATAAAATTTTAAAATAATTAGGCATCAGGGTGGCAATGAGGCATTTTGGGAGAGGCAAAACAAAATTGGACTATCTGAGTCTATCTGAGTGGAATTTTGTTTTATTATTGCCACTTCAAATATGTCTTGTTCCCTCCTATCAGTGGATTCATTGCCCAATCACATGAAGCCTTACTGGCCAACAGAGGCCACCACAGCCAGTGACAGTGAGGATCCCGGCGGGGCAGAGAGGCTGAGGGTGGAGACCAAGGTGAATGTGGAGCTGCACCCGGAAAATAAGCTCAACCATATTGGAGAAAGAGAAAGGGAGTCACTCCAGGAGAGAGACAAACAGACACCTAGTAATGTTAAAGACACAGTGCCCCCTAGCCAGCCCAGCAGCAACAGCAACCATCAACCAGAGCAGAGAAAAGGTAAGAGAAGAGAAGAGAATTAAAATAAATGAAATTAAATGAATGAATTAATATTATTTGATATACACTGGAATTAACTGTTTGTCCAACTCAGGTATCTTAAAGAACAAAATAAGCTACCCTCCTCCGCTGACCGACAAGAACATGAAGAACCGTCTGAGGGAGAAGTTGAGCGACTACAACCCCCCCACCATTTCCTCCCCTCCCCCCAACAACAACAACACCGCCTCTTCCCTGCCTCCTTCCTCTGTCAACATCATGACCCCTTCATCCCGGCCGCCGTCACTAGCCTCCAACGACGGTGGTCGCCCCGGCAACCATGACAACAGCTCCTTCATCAAGCCCCCCATCGCCCCGCGGCCGCAGATTCCTGTCGGGGCTCAACCGGCGGGCATCTACCGGGAAACCAACGGGGGAGTGGCCATGCACTTGAAGTCAGGGACCGTCAATGGAGGCAACGAGTCTGACTCAGAGTAAGTAGTCTTGCTGGCACGCTGCCATATAACACTGATGGTGGTTTTATTATTCTCCATTATTCTTTGTCCTAATAAAAACACAAATAATAATCAAACTAAACTGATATTACAAATGAATGAATGATGCATCATCCTGTCGTTTTATCATGTAATTTGAATCACTTTTAAAAAGGGATTCAAATTCAATCAGTTACAGTTTGGAAAACCTTGCGAGCAACCATACAACAAAATAATGTGTATTGGTTGACCATCACGTCAACTGATGCAACAATGCATGTATCAGACTAGCATCCATAGATAGGGGAATACTTTGACTTTTTGAGAAACATGCTTATTTGTTTTCTTGCTGAGAATTAGACGAGAAGATTAATACCACTTCCATATCTGTACGCTAAATATAAGCATGGTTTAGCTTCATGTTTTGCATACAGGCATGAAAGTGGTCTCAGTCTTCTTATCTAACTCTAGGCTAGAAAGTGAACAAGCGTATCAATAAAATGTCAAACTATTCCTTTGACTATAGTATGAATTAAGATGAATGCATTCATTTTTACATTGCATGTTTCCATCTCTCTTCTTGCACCCTTCCTCTCTACATTAACCCCCCTGACCCTCTACTTTCCCTCTCTCCATTTTCTTCTGCTAACAGTGGCAGTAACGAGACTTCGATCTGACCCAGACCAGCCTGCCTTTGTGAGAGGAGGAGTGAGCAGAGAAACTGCTGGGGGAGGAGAGCCAAGAGTGAGGGGAATAAAATAACAGAAAAAAAGAGATGGAGGGGTACTTAAGATTGGGTTAGATGGGGAAAAAAGTTGTTCCTCATGCCTGATCTGTCGATCCATCCCTCCTCCCATGTTCCCCCTCTCTATGGAGAGCAGTATTAATTGCAGACTTTAAGACTGCCTGAGACAGGCAAATAAGCAGAGATAATGAAAAGATGTGAGAAATAATAAAGGGAATGCCATGTTGGAACTGAACCAAGAGAGGATGAAATGGAGCCATGTGTGCCAAAACCACTAAATGGGGACGGAAAGTCAGAAGATGAAGAATGCCCCCAGAATGTATTGCAAGCCCCAAAATGAGCATTGTGGACACAAAAGGGGTCTGTGAGGGGTCATTATGTTGCTTTCCCCATCAGTGGGTAAAGTTAGAAAAGCAGGACATTCTTTCGTATAGCTTCTTTGTCATGGAGAAAGGCAGATGTATCATCACTGTGCATGAACCCATACATGCTGGTACAGTCTCATTTGTAGTCCAAAAGGATTTTGAGGACTCCAACCCCCTCAAAGTGTCAGACATAAACCTGACACAACCTATTCTCACTGAATTTTGGACACCAACTCTTTGATACTGAATGACGCTTTAACACACCAAGTGCTCTTTTCTTCTTTTTTTTTGTTTTTACTCAAAGAAAGGCTTACCCAGCCTGTCGATGCAGTGCATTTAGGCATTTAGAGTGTAATTAATGTGTAGATAAAAGGTGAAAAAGAAATGATCTATTTTGTATTTCAGCTGTAACAAGGACAAGTTTCTAAACTTAAAATCATTTGCCTGTGTTACCTTGGGAACACTTTCCTGTTGTGAAAATCCCTTCATATACTGGTGTAAAGGACTGAGTATAATAATCTGTGTGCTCTCATCCTGGATTGAGGCCTTATACATGAACACACACACTCACACACACACATACTGTATAAGCCCGTAATGGGCTTTCAGGTGATGTAACGCTCTCTTTGCCGGCAAATTTTGCTATACAGAAACATACGCACTCATAACAATTGCAAGACGGTTATGTTTTGTGCGTGTGGATGTCCCAAGTACATGCACACACAGTAGGGCCTAAATGAACATTAATTATGTGAAATGGAGGGAAAATTCCCCCTCTGTTGAAAACTCAGTTTTTCAGTTAGAGCACTATTAACCTGAAGCCTTGTTTTCCAGAGTCCACCTTGCCTGTTGGTTCAGTGCAACATATACTCCTGGTTACCAAAGTTATGAAATACAGTAAAGGTGCAGGATAGGGTTGGGGTCAGTTCGCTTTTAACTCAGTTTCATTCCAAAATAGTTAAACAAAAAAAAACATTAAAGTAAAGCACAGAATTAAAAGATGGTTTTCATGTTTTTAGCATTTCCTTAATCTAGAATTGATATAAATTAACCCTTTAATATGAATAAAAAGTATTTTTTCATTGCTGGATTTTTAAAATCTGAATTCAAAGTGAAAATTACACCAGCTCTAATGCATTTTGCCGCTAGTATAAGGCAACTTAAAGTCTGGTTTACCACTCACTGAATGCCCTTGTACCATACATATTGTACACCCCCAGTGTTTTGCCTTCATGCAGTTAATGCTGCCGATAAATGTCCTTGTGTTTTTTACTGATCCGAGACACTGGAAATGTTTTGTAACATAATGTATATTTATTTTTTATGGTTTTAAGACACTGGAAAGAAGATGATTGTGACTGTAAAATTAAAGATTACATGGTGAATTTTTAACTTTTTTGTAGCCTTTTATATGTATTTTGGTTGAAAGGAAGTGTGGCTAACTGAAATTTGTACACTACCGAAAGAAAATCAGGTAACATCAACCTTTTTGGATCCAACAATTGATGAGTAACAAAATTGTTACTCACTTACTTCATAGTTTTAGAGTAGTTGATCACTTGTGGGTAAAGTATAAAAGAGAGGTCTGCTGTCCTTAATGGAAACTGTTGGCAGCCTGGCTGCTATAGAGATGCTTTATCACGTTTTTTTGTGTATTTTTGTCTTTTCAAAAGCTGGATATTTCATTGTGTAAATTTTGCATCAACATAGATCAATGATTCTTCTTTATTAATTAAGGCAAGCCCGATAATTGATAACTGGAGACTTCCGACTGGCTTCCAACTGGCCTCACTTGCAGGATTTCCAGAGAGAGCCAATAAAGACCAATTTCTGTTCAGATGCATTATCCCTGAGTGTGCCTCTGGAAAAGTGTGGATTTTGTTTACTTATCCAACCATATACAAAATGTTCCTATTTATATATACAGTTCAAGTATAGGGAGATTGGATTTACAACAGCCACATTAATTCAAAAATGTAGTTTAAAGACCTGGGAAACCATGTGAGATAGGAACTGACATTGAAACACAATTTTCTGCCAAAAGTAGAACAGTTTTCGTCATTTTACAAGAGATATTTCAGCACTGCATGCTCTTCTCATGCTCTTCTCACTGGTTTGAAGTGGGCAGGGCTCATCTAGAAAAAGGTGATGTCACATACTTCCGTGCACAAATCAGAATTTACCAATATTTGAATCAACATCTGATGACAGATGGTGGGCTTTTTGCCTATGTTGCCAGGCCACTGTCAGTCAAACCTGGACAAAGCACACCCACACACTTCTGAAAAAGCAGATTAACTGAGGTTTTGAGTTCTGGACTTTGAGTTTTTGAAATTTTTTTTTAGTCATGAATATTTCATTTAATCTAGAAAAACTTAATAGCTGAATCCAGGTTTTCAGCGGCTTTAATTCTAATGCTACAGCAGGTAAAGAATAATACTTTGGATAAGAAAGAAGGATGTAGGGACAGATAAATGGACAGAAAGCTGGAAAGAATCCAACAAAGATGACTGAGTTCAAACAGAAGTTCACCCTGAAGGCCTGTGTGTGCTATGGCGATGTTGTCCATACAAGGTAATGTGTAGGGAGAGGAGTCTTTCTGTCTCAGTCTGTCTTGTGCCTAGTGATCAGTGCCGTGCGGACAATCAGACAACTGAGGAAACCTATAGTGTAAGTCAGTACATTGTGGATGCTTGTTAATGGTCGAATGCCTCACTGTCTGTGTATATCAAAGTGGGTGGGAGGTTTTAGGTGTAGGTATATCTGTCTGAGTGACTGTGTTAGTCCTCATAGGACGGTGGTGGCTGCAGGTATTGATAGGTTGCCTCTATTTGATCTGGGCACTTGCTGGGCAAATAGCTAATAAATAATTTGTTTTTGATGCAACATCATTGTGCACACCAACCCTCCAGTGAGTATTCACCAAAGTCCAATTTCACTATTTATTATTTTATTACATTTTTTCCAAAGCTCAGCTCACTTAAAGACCCGGCACTTTGCTCTGCCATTCCAAGGTAAGGCGGCTATATGCGGCCCCTCACTTTAATGTTTGTCTGCAGGAATGTGTCCTTAGCCATATGTACCAGATTAGGGGAGATGCACTTAATTGGTGGTGAACCACAAATGCTCCTTTTACTTAATGTGTGTGTTTGTCTGTATGTGTGTGTGTGTGTGTGTGTGTGTGTGTGTGTGTTTGTGTGTGGGCGGGGGGGTGTAAGTGAATTATATCACTACAGGGCATGGAATCCCAATCTTTTCTCTCCATTTCTTAGTACTGATAAGTTAGGTGTCCTCATGTCACTGATGTAATGGGTTGTTGGATGGTTAGATACAATGTCAGGGTCTGGAAATGGCAACTGTACAAAGTCCATCACAAAAACATGTACACGTAGAGCCTGTTGCCATTGGGTATTGCCATGTAATTATGGAAGCCGAAAGAGTGAAAGGTTAGATGGGAGAGTCAGGTTTCAGAAGCCTATTGGACGGTTAGTTGTTATGGTGACAATGCTAGTCCTCCCCCCAGGTGACAGAAGGTGCAAAGATGAAGTAAGGACTTGGAGCAGAGGTAGCATGTCAAATTATGATGAGTGACAGATTTAGTCATCACAATAATGTAAAATGTTTGTAGTACAGTCTACAGTAGCTACACTCTGTCTGCTGTCCCTATCTTCTATATTACATTACATTACATTCACTTCCATAAGAGTAATTACTCTGTCGAAACAGGTATCATTTTGTCAGGTGGTCTATATTTCACTTTGGAATGAAACCTTCAACTTGAAACCTGAGGAGCTGAGCAGCACTGGTAACTAGTCTCAGAGTTTTTTTCAGACTGACCCTCTGCCCTCCTCTTTATCTGTGTTCCATCACAGCCAGGCAAGCTAACTAATTTAGACTCATGAGAGCCACAGCACTGATCTGTGCTGAACAGGACCAGGCAAGGGGAGAGAGGGTGACTTATACAATTGTGCCATCTACTGGTGGAGAATGTAAAGTTAAAGTAGACCTACAGTGCATGCAAGAGTGTGCTCGTGTATTCCTGTAAGTGTGAGGATAGTTACTGAAAGGATCAAGGGATGAAATGTAACTTTTAAAAAGAAGAAACACCAAATGCTTTTTCTTATAAATAAAAAATTTAGTTCATAAGGTATAAAACTCACACTTGCTTAATTCAATAGACTCGGGGGTTTTGTTGCTACAGCCGTTCTTGGTCTGGTATGACCAGTAGCTAATGGCAGCTAACGTTAGTTAGGTAATGCTTTGTGGTTGACAATACTGAGTCATTTAGTTAACTCTTTTCTACTTGTGCAACTGTAACAGTACATTTTAACATTTACCAGTATCTTGTAATTGTCACTTGAAGCCACTTTTTGTCAAATGATATCACTTTAAAATGACTCTTTTATTCAGCCAGTAGCCATTAAGTTAAATGTAACACAAACAAACAAAAAAATACAACAAAACAAACAAAAACACACAAAATCCTGCTTTTTGAAGCTGTAAAAAAGGCGATATGTTCTATGGGCTATGGTTCTCAGGGTAAAATAAAAAGCACTTATTTATAGAATACAAATCACATTTTTGAATTACCTGTAAGTAGCTTGAACTAAATCGCTATTGTTCCTTATATTGGTTGACATTTTGGACTGTCCTCCTGGCCAAAGATGGTCAATGATGCAAAGACAGAGATTCTAGCCTGCGAAGTGTCAAATGCATCTGAAAATAATTATCACATCAAACCTGATGTGGGTGACGCTTTATCATAGACATACATCTTGAAAAAAATTTGTACTGCAGGTGGCTAAAACTGTGTATTCTCTATTTTTTACATTTAAGCGTAGGTTTTGTTTACGATAAGGGTTCGATTTTAAATTACTTTACAGTTAAGGATGGCTTCTGGTTACAATTAACTTTACGGAACATGCAGCGCTGACTTAATGCTACATATGTAATGGCCCATGTAATGTGAAGGTTTCAATTTAGGCTAAAGTTGAAATTAGGTGTAGTGAGTAGAAGTTCCTCAGATGTACAGTATTGCAACCAGTGCCAAAGCTGACAAAAATAGGAAATGGTCAAATTTAAACAGCTCTGTCAAATCAGCTATAATAAATGTTATCTGTCTCATATATTTTATTGTGTTTACATTGAAAAAGACTTCCTTCTGAAATCATATGTAATTATTTGTTATGCAAAAAATTATATATTACTATTTAATCAATCATCTTATCCAAATATGTTTTGCATCAGCAGCCTCATAATCCATCCTCCCTTTCCACCCAACTGTTCTATAATTGACTCTGAATACCCTGCCAGTTGCATAATACACGCGTGGTTGTGCAATCCTCTAGAAAATGCTGGTTTGGGATTAAGAGGTTTATTACAGGGTATCTACATGAGTACAGAGGGAGGATTTGGGAAATCTCAACTGCAATCCTTTTGCTAGAAGACATCTGAAGAGGTCACAGGCCAGAAACCCATTGTGTGTGTATGTGAACGTGTGTGTATTAAGCGTGACTAAGGGGAATCCCGTGCAAAAGCGTTAGTCCCCTTGTTTGCGGCACAGTCTCTGATGACTGTGCAGACCATGATTGGTTTCCCACTGGTGCTTACAGTATTCACAGATCAAGTTTTGCACGGTCGTTTCCAATGATAGAGCATTATACATCAGCATACGGCTGAAATAACCTGGATGAGATAAAAGGCCTGAAACATAGAGATAGACAAGAAGACAGACAGATTTCAGATATGTCTGAGCCAACAGGCATGTTGAATGATTCATCAAAATGATTATGTAATAGGGATTAATAAGAGATTCCTGATTGATTCCATATTGAATCAAATATTTTCATGATAAATTGTTTTTTTGTGAAAAAAAATTCCCCATAATTTTAACTGAACTAAGTGCATTGGCAGAAGGAGCATAATAATCTGCCTACCATGAACAATCACCCATAGATATTTTGATGGAAACATTTATGTAGACTGTTTATGCTAATGTATGATTAGACTTAGATTTATTTATCACAGTTAGCGTCGCTGAAGTTGAGAAGTGTTTCTAACATTCAGTCCCCCTCATGTATGTAAATGGGGGTGAACAAAACACTAAAAACACTGTTCAGTGTGATGCAGTTCAGTACAACAGTTTTATTTATTTATTAAACTAGAATTGAATCAACATGTCTAAAACAGCATGTCAAAAAAATAATATATAAAAACTTTATTGTGCAGTTCTTTTACTGAACTGCATGTGGTTGTATGGTCTATTTACTAAAAAATGTTAAATCTCAATGTCCAGGCTCTGAACTCACCAATGAAGCCTGAATCTGCAATAACTGTTTTTTTGTTTGTTTGTTTGTTTTTGTTTTTTGGCTGCTTGGGGGCAGCAGAAACAAGCTGTGAACACGACGCTGACATTTTATCAATTTTTAAGTTGACATGGTTAACTTGTTAGCAAACAGTTGTCTATTTAAACAATATGCAAATGTACGTTCAATAGTAACTATCATTTTAGCTCTGTTTATGGTCTCCACTGGCATCTAAGTGAAATATCTGTCCCTCTAGCTGCTGTGCTCCATAATGTTTACCAGCTAGGTGCTAACTTTGTCTGTCTGCTGTATAGTGCTTAGTAGGTAGCATACAGTGGATTTTTAGAGCTTTTTCGCTGAAAACAGCTGCGTGCTGTCGGCTGAAAAACAAATTATGAGAGCCGTGAGTGAACAAAAACAGCAGAGTTGCAGGCAGTAAAACCAAAACAAAGAGCTCAAAGACTATACAAAGACATAGCTTCATAGGGCTGAGGGGAACTGTCCAAAATAATTCTCTGTCGGTCATCACAACAAGAAACCCTATTCACACAATAGTAGTAATTTGATCCATTGCTAATATGAAAATATTGATTGTAGCTTCTTTAATGAACTTCAGTTTACATAGTTCAACGTTACCTGAAAAAAGCAAAACAAAACCCAGTGCAGGAGTTTGAGAGTGATTTAAACACATAATGACACGGACTCTCTACCTGCCAGTATACAGTGCTTCAATCAAGTGGTGTCCTATAATTCTTTAGATAGCAGGCTGCAATAATAGCTACATTAATGTGAAACACAAATTTGAAGGTAATATAAACCTCCACTATGTCTCTCATCCTTCAGTAGCAGCTAAAAGCACACAAACATAGACTTTTTGACAACAGAAGCTGCACCTGGGAAACAAAAAGGCACAGTGAGAACCTTTTCCACCTGTGTTGGTTTTTAAATGCAGAAGGCAACCTAGAAGCTGGCAACACTCTAAAGTCTGATCCACTTGCATGCTAACATGTTGCATTTTTACTTAGGCTGCTGACAGTGCTAGTCAGGAGGTGGCAGAATGGCAAGTGCAGGACAACGAGGCCAAAGTTCTAGTGAGGACAAGAGTATACACTGATCCTCAGTGGCCACATTGGGAGTCTGACGGCAGACATAGAAAGTACTTGTGATTACCTCTGTCACTTTCTATCCATTTCACTCTTCGGTCCTTCAAATCCCTCTTCTTTTTTGTCTGTTCGACTCATTCACACTGTCACTACAGCGACAAAAGGATTGTTAGAGGAATCTGTTAACTCATGACCACTTCATCAATTAGAAACATGCTGATATAGGGGGCTGATTGGGACTACAGTGAACTTGGATTCTGTTACTTACAGAAGATGAGGAGAATCTCACAGACTGACAAAGGTAAGTGCATCAAAAACTCATGTTTTTGGGTCTGAATTTTATTTTTTTGGACACATGGAAAGCACGTTACTTGCAGGAATAACGCTGCTCAGCTCAAGTCTTCATTCATCTTTTCAGCCTACTTGACCTCATCGACTTATCTTAGACATCACCCCACAGTAGGCTTTACAAGAGGTCAAACACAGAGATGACAGAGGAACCACATTTATTTATCTGTTTAGACTAAAATAAAATGTTATTTATGGTTATGTTAGGGTTAGATTACACAGTAGGTTATGAGGTCATAGTTAGTAGTAAAAATGATGGCTTTTCAAAACAGAAATGATCTTGTACAAATGTAATATTTCAACTATACAGTAGGTTCTATTAATATGCTATTTACAGAGGCCTGTCAGAGTCAGGGCTGGAACTGCCATTAGGGACACTGAGGCCATACCCTCTGTATTTTTTTCCTGCTGTAGTTATTCCTGGGAATTTTGGGGTTGTAGCAACTGTGGACAGTGTATATTCTACAGTTAAAAACTTGCAAATTTTTCCACCAAGATTCAGTAGTTTTCCACCAGAATTTAATTCCTAAAAATGTGAAGAGAGCTTTAAAACAGCATTTAGACCTTGTCAAATAAAACCGTAATACTCTATTTTACCAGTCTGTAATATCCATATAATTTCCAAAGAAATTCCCTGGAAAGAACTATATAATTTGTTAGGGAAAACAGAGAAAGTTTAGTTGTTTTTGTTAGAGTTTAGTTATTTATGTTGATTTTAAGAGAAATTTCTGTAAAATAATTATGAGTATTATAGAATCAGCATTTGAAACTAATAAGAAAGGAGACTAATGTTGGCATTTTCCCATATGCATTCAAGCATTTTTATAAATGCTTGGATTGAAGACATAAAGGCTAAATTCACTGCACCACGTGAGTCAGTAGGAATAATATTATTGCAGTAATGTCATAATTCGTCTTTGGGGTTGATTTACAGCAGTGCTTAAGTACATTATAATGAGGCCATTGTTTACCCACCTGTGGTATCACTTAGCACTACATGATCGTGGCAGACACAGGGCGGTGTTAAGGAGAGGTGTCTGTGTTTCCGCTCACGTCCTTTCTCTGAAGCATCATTCGCCACTAACGGCCCCTTTAAGAAAGCGGCACCGAACACTGACGAAATTTCCTCGGCCATGCTCCCTTGCCAGTTTCTGCGAAATCAACAAGAGACGAAGGCAAAGCTGGTATCTGCAAGCTCCGGACCAACTGCACTGGTCAGGGTAGCTTTCTCTAGGGGGAGGGCGCAACTGGTATTTTTTTTTGGTCAATGTCTGCGTGCCTAACTGCTCGACACTCAGCGGGAGACGACATTTAGCTAATCGGTGAACAGAAATGAGCGTATATCGTTGGGATGGATGGGCCAAGTGAGCAGTTTTCACGGTGACACTGGCGCTAATTTGGACCTCCTGAGCAGCAGGTGTACTGAAGGATAAAGCAGACTAAAGGCAATCTCAGTGTTCATGAAACTTTGCTACGATTTACGTGCTGGGTAAGAACAATTATTTTTTACTAATTTTTAACGCTATTCAATTGTCTACTGTTTGAGAAAAAATGAAGGGTATTGTTTTATGTCCTTATGTTAACTCAAGGCCTAACTTCAAACTCCAGCGTTTAATTCAGCCGCTGCCTCAATAGATAGTCTAAGAGACACATTTGTATTCAACATTGTGGTTCGGCCTAGCTAAAGTCAACTGTACCAATGTTGGATGGAGCCTTGATTATCAAAGTCTAACGGTCGTCCCCTGTCAATACAGCTTTTTGTTTATGAAAAAAAAGTCCATTGTTGCTTTTTATAAACCAGTGTTTCAGGTTTTACTTTGTGTTTAAGCCCAAAACACCCTAATAACTCTATCCCTGAATAATGACATAGCCTTGCTACTTTGTGTTCATATTTTTAAATACATTTTAGGCAGCCATTGGTTCAGTGTTCCATTCATGTTTCGTGCACTAGGAAAATTAACTTGCAGACTTGAAATTTGATCTGTAATTTACCACAGATTAAATATATATATTTGATGATAGACATTAAACATTATGCCCCGTTTTATGTTTGGTAAAAGTTGCATAATGTACCTAAAAGGGGAAAATGCCGATGTGGTGTGTTCAAGGACAGTATGAAGCTCCCACATCTAAGATTTGAGAGTACTGTTCTAAAAGGTGCTGTCAAACCAAAGTTAATTCCCCATTCATATTCAGTGGCGAGGTGGGGTGGTTCACATAGAGTTCAAATTTGATTACACGTTGACCTGAGTCACCATTGTCCAACCGAATTTAGAGAGAAGGCAGATTTAGATTACAAATTGATTGTTAATATCCTTGTTTATATAACTGCATGGTGAAATAATAGCAGCAGAGTAGGAGGGATGCTGCATGGCTGGCAGGGAGCATAAAGGCAGCGTTAGACGGTAAGAACAATAATGTATTTTCATACTGTCTCTTGTTCTGGTGTGATTGTCCTCTAATGCAGGCAGACAATAAATTTGTATTATCTTTCTCATTAAATGTTCGTGTTTGCTAGTGTCACTTTTCATGAAATGTTCAGCAGGTGACTCTGCACTGACAGCAATAACCCAAACATGATGGTGGCTTTGAAAAATGCATGCCATAACTGACTTTTATTTTTGTTCAGCCAACTACATGCTGCCAAGAGGGCTGCATTAGTGGGCTAGATAAAAGGTAGTGCATTCTTCTTGTTCCTACCATTTCGTTATTATTCTTTTCTCCAAATTTGAGACTGTGTGAGACTCTACTCGTACATTTTTCTCTGCGCCTGAGACCCTAGTTTATCCACCGACTACAGAGCAGAATGTGTCTAATAGGTCTAATCACATCTGCACTCTCCTCCCTTCCTCCTACTCCATCCCCAGGGTAGACATCAAATCAAAATTAGAGGGTTGATGAAAACATTAACAATAACAAAGTGCATCAAGCTAGAGATTGTGTTCAAGCTTAATAAGAATGTAGATACCCACTTGTTTCTGACAGAAAGTTAAAACTTTGGGTGGAGAGGTGGTAGAATATTTGCCTACAAGCTGGTTCAGAAATATTAATCTTCCTTTCCTCTCACAATGGCGCCAAGCAGCATACTTTGTTTCAGTATTTTTTTGACCATCTGTTGCATGTCACTTCATTACGAGTGCAGGAAAGTGAACTCAAGAAAAGCTGCAACTACCCGTTGGAACATTTTGGTCAGTGCTGGCAGATTAGATATTTAAGGGTCATGTTAATGTCTCTCTCTTTGTCTCTGAGGTTGCCAATGAAACTTGTTGAAGCTGAGAATAGCTCCACAGGCGAGTGTCTTGCTATACTGAATCATGTTAGAGCCCAAACTAAGCAGCATGGATGACAGCATGGCCTTGCATGGTTTTATGCAGCACATTTGAATGAGAGCACCTGTCAAAGGAAATGAGGTTTGCACCAGTTACCAAAGCGGAAACACTAGGCTGTGGCATTTCCACTTTATAAGTAGTTATTGTCAGACTTTCTGTTATTGTGGAACAAAACCTGACTGCCTAATTTGCCAGAAAATACACTTGCGTGGAAAGTGGCCTACTTGTGCGGGTAATCTAGTCTCTACAGAACAGTATGTGCCTGTTTGACTGCATCAACTGCCCCCCTTCTCTTTCATGCATGGCTGATAGAAAAATAGGATGAAATAGGATTTAATTTTAGAAAGAGACATGCCAACTTCATATGGCTATACCATACCAGTATCCTCTTAAAGATGTATATATCCATGGGTGATAGTGAGGCCATACACCTGAATATGTATGGAAGTAAGATGAGTGTGTTGGTGTACAGCTGAGATTAATAGGTTTATTAGCCAGCCCTTCAGTGTACACTATAAGCCAAACAAATTGATATTGAGATGATACTAATAATGTACACAAAAGAATGTGATGACTGTAATAGCACTCATAAAAAATGCCTTTTAATGGTTACGATCAAGAATGTATGTCTGAAAATATTGCATGCTAAGTCTGTTAACTTGGCTTATGATCTGTGTAGTGTGGTAAGGCTGCTCAGCTAGAATGAGAATTACTTGCAACAGAAGAGCAGCTGGTCTGTCCGTTTACAGTACGTTGTCAAAAAATACTGAAAATGGCCGTTTTGTTTTGTACACCCATTTTTGATGAACGAATGCTGTTTGCGTTATGTGTGTCTGTGCATTAGCAGTAGCTTTATATAGCTCTGATACAGTGTAAAGAGAGTGAGCAGTTAATAGCGAGGCTGATATGACAATGAGATAAAATTATGCTGGATTACATGCATGCATTTTTTCCTGTGAAGGCAATTTTGGATTCAGTGCGGGAATGACAGACCCCACCACTAACAATGAGAACCAATATATAGACAAGTAATTACTGAAATTAGGTACATTGAATGGTTAATATAGAAAAATGCCAACCATAAATAGTATTTAAAAAATGGGTTTTGAGTTCATGAAAATTTTAAGGATTATAACTTTAATTCAGTGAAATTATTATACATCTTGTGTCATGAAGTGTTTGACCAACAGTGGACATTTTAAAATAATGTTTCTTTGATGCCAGTTTTGGTCATTGAATATTAATTATAGAAACTGACAAATATTAAATAAAGGAAAAAAAAAACATCACAGTTTCCCAGATTACAAGGTTATGTCCTCAAATTGAAAAAAATCGCATTCAAAAAACCTGACCAGCAGTCCAAAACCAAAAGACATTCAGTTAATATTTAAATAAGACAGAGAAAGGCAGCAAAGAAACTGGAACCATCCTATGTTTGGTATGTTTACCAAAAATGACAGAAAAGATAAATCAGTTATCAGCCGTAGAGGAGACCTTTCCATGATTGTCTGAGTGTGACCTGTTTCGCAAGAGAGAACCCCTAGCTACTACGGGTCATTAGCTGAAGATTACTCACAGAATTTAAGCATATACACACACACACACACACACACACACACACACACACACACACACACATACACACACCTACTCAAATACAGTATAGTGGGCTTGTACACGGGATACACCCCGGGCTTGTAAAGCGACTCACCCTTGAATAATGTATGCAGTTATAAACAAACACTATCAGCCTGTGTGTTGCTACTTTGTCATTTTGTTTTGTATGCATGTGTGTGTGCATTTCAATGCTTCTCTCTTGTTATATTTAATGACTGTACCAGCCTCTCCCCAAGCTGGTGAGTTAGTAGTTATTTATGATTAGGTAAATGTGGATGGAGCTCTCTTTGTGTCTGTACGTAGCTGACTAAATGACTCATGAGCGCTGTTTGTGTGTGTCCCCAATGTAACATTCACAGGGATCAAACCTCGAGCTAAAGCCCCTTCCTCCTCCTCCCCCTCCTTAATTTCTGTCTTTTCATCTTTCCATCCCCTTATTTAAAATGGTGTTGAGGTTGAAACTACCTCTGGACTGGAAAAAGAAATACTTTAATAATAAAAGAGGTAGAATGAACAACACCACAGTAAGAGGAGGCAAAGAATAGTATGGGAACATGTAAAGAGCTCCTAAATAGGAGCTTACTTTCGGCACCTTATAATCATTTTTCATAAATATTAACATTTACTTACAGACTTTACAGATTTTCAACGAAACTCTGACTTAAAATGTCCATTTCTGGGGTTGTTCTTAAATTGGTAAACGTGAATCTAATGCTTTTATTCATCACTATTGTTATGGCTAGATTTGATGGTAGGTAACCATATATAGTTTGAGTTTACCAGTGGCTGACTGAGCTGTTGCGTGGAGCAGGCTGTAAGTGGTTATTGCGAGAACAGATTTCATTGTGGCAGCTGTCTTGACGAGAAGAGGGAATTGCTTATTAACCTGTCACTCACCCCTCAGGTAGCAAAGATCAACCCACCCGTCACCTCTGTAATTTCCACTTATCTGTGCCCATGTAGGTGCGTAGTGTACATGAGTAAATACAATATTTGTTTGTAAAATTTAAGTTAATGCACAAAAACCTATCATTTATGCCTGTCTATTTGTCTACTTGTCTGTGGTTACATCTCCCTTCCCTTGATATCATCCATGTTTCAGTCCTTATGTCTTTTCCTTGCACCTTAGTCCCTTCTGTCTGAGAATGTGTGGAGAGATGCAAGGAAAGTGGAATTGAGGAACCATTTTTAGAGAAATGAAGTTTGAACTTTGTATTTGCACAGATAATGTCATGTTCTGTCCAATTAATAAGGGAACTCACACAGTGCTCTTGAAATATGCTAGTAAAATATTAGTCTATGCACGTTTCCACTTGAAACTGTTGATTTTTTTTGTGTCTGCATTTATTAATATTCTGCTTGTAATAATATTCTGCTTCATTATCTAATAATCCAGGTAATCAGAATAATGTGTAAAGATGACTGAGTAGCATAAATGTTTTAGGGAAAAGGCAATTATGTAAACATGGTATACTTGGCATCAAAATACCGTAGTAAATTGGAAGTGTCATGCATTGGCATCATAATTATTTTTGCAGCTGTTGTTTTTCTGTAACAAAATGACGATACTTAGCAAAAAAAACACACACATTTAGTTTCTTTAACAAATTCAAAATGTGTTTTCAAAAAAGCCAAAAAAAAAAATCTAATGGCTCAAAAATATACATATAGTGCAGCTAGCCTGTGGTTGCATGTCCCCTTGGTATTCATCATGACCTTTGACCACTCATCTTGGCAGAATTGGTAGAGTTGAACCAAACTGGTTTTCTTCGTGGTTTGAGGTACGGATTTCAGAAGGCCATTTCAAAGCTTAATTTTACCTTGATTAAGACATCCCAAAACCACTTGTGATGTCTGTTTAGGGTCATTGTCCTACTGGAACACCCAGTTGCATCCAAAATGCAACTGAAGTCCCTAAGATCATCAGTGAGATGGCCACAGGTTCTATTATGCGCTAAGCCTCCAACTAACAATTATTTTCATTATTGATTAATCTGCCAGTATTTTTTTTTATTTTTTTTATTAATCATTTTGTCTATAAAATGTCAGAAGATTGTAAAAATTCTTGTTGTAATCTCCCTTAGCCAAAGGTAGTGTCTTCATATGTCTTGTTTTGTCCAACAAACAGTTTAAGAACTTAAATATATCCAGTTTACTTTCGTGTCTAACAAAGAAAATTAGAAGGTGGAACCATTGAATGTTTGGCATTTTTTATTAAAAATTACTAAAATGACAAGTTACCAGCTTTAGTAAATCATAATCACTGACAGGAAATTAAGAGGCATAATAAGATTTTCGGAATGTCCTGTGTGATTGCAGATTCAGATCATTTTCTGGGTCCTGCGATGATCAAGGAGTGAGGATTGATGAAATTAGGGAATAGGGATATACACTTTTTCTATATTTATATGAAAAGAAAGTCAGTGGATCAATGACTTTCTTTCATTAATTTATCCAGCCTTAACACCTTAATGAAGGCCCGTGGTTGTAGGCATTTAGACAGCTGGGTTGCCAGTCAGTAATCTATTGAGTTTTTAGACTAACAGTCAGTCAGACAACAATTTTGTTAACCAGTCAGCTTATCAGTGAGCCAATCATTCAGAAAAAAAACAGTCCAACAGTTTGTCATTCAATAACCATCTTGTCAGCGGTACAGCTAGTCACCCAGTCAAGCAGATTAAGTAATCTCTGAGGGTTACATCAAGATGAACTACACATAATCCCTTCCCAAAAGACAAATGACAGCAGTCAAAACACAGACTGATGTTTACTACACATTCTGTGGCTCTGTACTCAGCTGCTGTAAATGAACATTGATTGTTGTGAGAATTTTTTGACAAACTGCATTCAGTCAAATCAGGAATGACTTCCTCGTAGAGTAGTAGTACAACAGGGGACGTGAGGAGACTGCGATATGTTTGCTAACAGTTTAGTATTTGTTGTTTTTTAAAACTGGCTCCCATTTCAAAGCTTATCATGATCTATAGTACATTTCTACTGTAGTTGGCTTTTATTGGCTTGCTTTTGGTGAGCATTAATGAGGTCATAAATCTTGTCTGCATTTAGTTTCTATCAGTGGGATTGACTTTACTGCAGTGTCAAGATACTATTGCTGAATGCAGAGGAAACACTGCAGTAGCTTGACTCCTGTGGCTCTGTTTACGATGACACAAACAGCCCCCTGATCTATATGTCATCATTACATCTCTTCCCTTGATACAAAAACACAACCATTAAGTTTTTCACAACCTGTTGCCTGCACTGCCACCGCTCCCAGTATGAAAATGTAATCAATAAATGAGGTCACCATATCTGCTGCTGTCGACTGTTTGGTGGAGCACTGAAAGGATGTGGTTGTCATGGGTCGAACAGGGCTACTGGTTCTATCCTCCTGTGGAAGACGATAGGTGGAAATGAAACTGTTGATACAGAGCAACACACAAAACAAGATGACAGTCATTCTTCTCTTAAACCCAAAGAAATTATTGTGGGTATTGTAAGGAGATTGTATGTTTTGTTGTTGGTAATCCAAAAACGATAATTCCCTTAACTCCTATTTGTAACTGGTGTCCTAGAGATCCAGAGCCCTCTTCAACAGCCAAAAAAAAAAAACCTAACATTGTTTTAAACTGATGACATGTTTCAGAACTCCACTACAGAAAATGTTGCATTGTGTCTGTTTGGGGTTTGAGAGTCTCTCAGCTGTAAAATATGGTTAAATAGAAAGGGTTTTTATTTTCTCTACCTCTGTAATTGTTGTTGATGGAACTTTGTATGCAACACTATCCCTGCCAAATCTCAAATTAGTCAATTTGGATTTCTGTTATTTGAGTTTTATAACAGTTTCATAGCAGAGAGGTCTATCATTCCCTGTTAGAGGTCTAACATTCCCTGTTAGACCTCTCTGGGGTCTACCTGACTCCAAATATAGAATAAAATACAGTGAATTTGTTTGTCCGCGAATGATGAGGTACCATCTTCACCTTGCATATAGATCAACCCTGACTGTAAGACAAGGCTCCCTTTTCCAACATCTGTTTTTGAGAAAAAGACTTTTTAAAAATAGGAAAAACTTCTTCACTAGTCCTGTTGGGAAATTGGAAAAGTTTTTCCCTAAGAAACCACTGATTCAATTAGAGAGTCCTAATTTACAAGAGACACATGTATAAGGGAAACATGAAACACTGTAACATGGAAAACCCACATTTGCGTAGCTCCCTCTCAGTTACATTTTCACACTGTCCCGTCAGGCTCTTGTAAGCAGTTCATTTCTGCAGTAGAAACGCAGGGAGACGCTGAGAACTCATCTTCAGTCGCCATGAATTTATTTCCTCCATGGCAGCAAAAGCTGCAGTTACACAAGCTTTCAGAAACTCCTGCAGGTTAAACTGGGCTAAAAAGACTTTTAGTGCTGACTAACTTTGAAACACTCACTATAAACTACTACTACATAGACTTGAAAATACTCGCTAGAATTATTGTTTTATTTTCAGGCCAATTATGGTATATATTTCTTCATGCATAGCCCATATGCATATAAAATATGAAATTTCCTTTAATGCTGTAAAAACAATACATTATGGTTATTTACATATTTTGTCACCTTCATCAAATCTGCAAGCCCAGTTTGTGGCAAATGGAAAGATTACCACTTTAATACTTTTCCACATTTTAGGTTTTAGTAAAATTAGAAGAAAAGCAGTTTTCCATTTAGCTACTGTATACCAATTGTCTTTTGTGTCCCTGCAGGGTTACCGTCCGCCATGTTAAGGTAAAGCCCAGGTGCGCGGTGTTGACCATGCTAAAGCGCCTGGACAAGATCCGCTTCAGAGGCCCCAGGGCGAGAGACGACTTCCCAGATCTGGCTGAGTCGCCACCTGCCTCCGACAACGAATGTAGTGATGATATGCAACTGAAGCCCAAGGCACCTCTGCGAGACACAGAGGACGTCCTGCGAGACCCTGTGAGTAATCACCATGCATTTATATGAATGTGTATGTGTGTGTTTGGGCTGGACTTGACCTATGGCCACTTTTGCATTTGATCATCAGGGAGGAAGCAGAAAGTGATGTTTCATTTCCTATTCTTTCTTTTGCTTTTTCAGTCTGTTTTCTTTAATTTTTCTCTTTCTTTATGTCCTTCCCTTTTTCATCTTTCTTTTTTTCTCTTCAATTCTCTTCAACACTCCTCCTCTTTATATCCCTCTGTCTCTATATCTATCATCTTTACTGGGTAAACGGTTATCTTGATCATATTTATTTATATGATTATATGCATATGCACCAAGTGTGTGTGCAGCCGGTTGCAGTTGTTCCTGCTCATATTCTTAGTTTTCCAACTTTTTTAAGCTTTCTTCTCTTGTCTTATTTGTTTAAATGTTTACTAATAACTTGTTTAAGCTGCATCCTCTCTTAACATGCTAGTAGAGCGAGTTCTGGTCTGTTTTCTTCCATTGAGGAATTACTTTGTAGTAAGTGTAGTGTTATGTGTTTACATTACATTCAGCTGTGCTACCATTGCGCAGAAACTCCAAGGTCACATTGTTTACACCAGAGACCAGCTGATAGCGCTGAAGTTAGCTGGCATGATGACCACAACAATGGACATCCCTGCAATGATCAGGAGGAGTACACAAAGAGGATGCAGAGGAGGAACTAAGATAATGAAGAGAGACTGATGACAACAGACTCTGATGGAGAAGAGGATATATAAGCCGTATCTCCCTTCTATCATCATGGGCAACGTGAGATCGCTGGACGATAAGATGGATGAGCTAGCGGCCCTTCGGAGCGACTTCCGTGAGTGTAGTGTTATGTGTTTCACAGACACATGGCTACAGGAAGATACTCCAGATCCCATTGCTCCCATTTACAGGTTTCAGATGGTTTCAGGTGGACAGGAATAAATCTGAGAGTGGAAAGAAAAGAGGCAGCGGGCTTACTGCTTTTATTAACAACAGATGGTGCCAACCTGGTCACATTAACGTAAATTAATGTTTCTGCAGCTCAGGCATTGAACTGCCCAGTTGTAACAAAGCAATTACCTTGTGGGGATCAATAATTTTTTTCTGATTCTGATATACACATTTAACCTTGACCGGCTAGGACAAGCACACATGGCAGCTTTTTTCTTTTTCTTTATAAAAAATATACTCATGAATTATTACTTCTGAAAAAGATGCTATGACCTCAGCATGACTCTGATATAATTTCCTGAATAACACAAAAAAGAGGGTGGGAAAATGTGCAGTAGCCTCCATTTCACCTTTCTGATGTTGTTTTAGCATGCTTAACAAGATTAATTAATGTTATTGTGAAAATATGATTCTTTGGGTTTTTTTTAATCTAAGCCCAATTTTCTCTGCTTATATTTTGTGCCACTGAACTGAAGAGGGCAGGAGAATGATGGATGGAAAGGTTGTTTTGATAAAGAAAAATGGAGAGATGACAGCAACAAAGTTTTTCCAATGGTGTACATGGAATAGAGATGGCAAAAGCAGAAATAGTGAAAGCAATGGTGAGATGAACAGATATTGGATAGCAGGAAGGGAAAATGGAAGGAGAGAACAGATTAAAGCAGGGTAGGTTAAAAAGGAGGCTAGAGAGAGGACAGCAATTTTGCCTTGAAAGACTGGACTCTGAGATGTCTAGAGGGGAGGAGATGGACAACATGGAGAGAAAATGGTGAAAAAAGACAAACTGTTCACTGTGACAAAAAAATACAGATCATGTTTTGTGATATTTCTTCCTCCCACGCTACATACTGTTCACACTTCATGAAATCTGCAGCTCTCTCTTGTCCTTGTGGGTAACTAAAAACACCAGTATTGTCGCCATCATCGTCATGCACAGGCACTGATAGGAAGACACCTGAGTTAAAAACACTGGATTAGTCACTTGATTGTATCATTTCCTGAATGAAAGCCCCAGGAATCTCTGTCTCCCTTTCATTTTTATCTCCTTTGTTTCGTTGTTTCTCCTCAAATAGACAGCTGATGTAACTTTAGAGTGTGTCTGTGGGTTTTCCTGCATCCCATTGAGAGCTGCCCAAGGCCTGGTGGTAAGTGAGTGGTATTTAGAGAGAAATACACCATTAAACTATAAGAGGCCTCCCTGCACCCATATAAGGGAAAAAAAAAAACATGTAGCTTTTTTTTTTTTTTTTTTTTGGTTCTAGAGCAATATTTTTTTTAATCAGTCATCTAGCTGACTATGGGCATGTGCGTCATGTGTCTGTATTTGCATGTGTGCACTTGAGTTTTCCTCTGTCCACAAGGGTGTCTGTGAGCTGGTGTTTGTATGTCTTTATGTGCATTGGTGTTTGCCTGCGTGATTACGAGCCCACTGGGAAGGCATCGCCCACATCACGTCACTGATGAGTCACACTCTGAAGCCCCAAAATAGTCCAAGCTAGCTATTATCCCTGCTGGGACACACACTAATACACATGCACAATGAGACATGCGCTCTTTTTCCCACAAAGCATGCAGTTGCATTCAGTATTTAAGAGCTGCCGCTGCTTGGTGGAAATCTCTTCTTCCCTGCATAGTGCCCTTCATAGGTTCCTACTGACATACTGGAACTTAAACCTGCATTTTAGGCCTGACTTACATTCAAGCACATTTTCTTACCCTCTTTTTTCTGGACATAAACATTGTTAGTTGGGTAAATAAAAAGAATATCCCTCCACTGTTGCTGCACTCGCACCTGCTCCAAAATATAGAACACCGAAAGCAGGGTTAAATGGTAGTACACTCTTGTGGGCAAATTAAAATTTAATATGGTTTCTTAGCATTATTAAGTAGAATTTTACAGTCCTTAACAACCTGATTGGCACTATTGCATAATGAAAAATTAGTACAGAACAGCTCTTCAACTTGCCTCTCCTTGCAGAATTGCAGTACTCTCACCAGTGGGTCATGAGTGCTAGAGCCTGTAATCATACCCTCAGAATTTACAATCGTCTCTTATCTTTTTCAGTTTCATAGTAAGGCCTAGAGATCAACTCTGTAATGGCAGAAAAATCCCCAAACAGTTCACCATGGTATTCTGCTTGGATTGCAATTCAAAACTGTAATCTCTACATTGAAATGTGAACCATAGTCAAAGCAGAATACATAAAGTGTGGAATTAAATTGGCCAGCTAACTGTATGAAGTGCTGTAGATTGCACTTTTGATGCCGATGCTCCAGAGGACTGTGGTTTTTGTTGTGTGGTAAGAGACGCCTGTCTGGTCTGAACAAACCGGTAGGCTGAATTTTTTTTGTGTTTCATTGTGTTTGGCTCTGTTTAATTTAAAGTTAATTTATATTTTTTGAGTGAGCATATATGACATAATTGTAATCCTGATCCACTGTCAGCAACAAACTTGATTTCTTCTCAGACAGTTTTTGTATGTGCACCATTTTAAAAAGTAAAGAAATCAGAGGATTAACAGGAAATCAGGTTAGTAGGGAGGAGGGTGTATGGTTTCACTGGCAGGGGGAAAAAAGTGAAAGAACAGAAATTCAGATAATTTCATGTCTCTACAGTCGAGTATAACCACATTATCCGTCACAGTGTCAGCATTTTCTACCATCAGCAGAGGATTTGTCATTACCTCTGCTAGTTTGTTATATTTCTTCCCTCAATGAATCACTTAATGATTTGACAGCATAGTTATGCAGCATGATGCCATAAAAGCTTGATATTTACATATTATAGTCACAAATTCCACTTTTTTTTTTTTTTTTTTTAAATTTTTGAATGGCCTAACGTGGTTCTTTTTGAAGAGCCGCTACGACCTTTACAGCCACACATTTAACAACATCACATTAACAAGAACCGGTTTACCCATGCCGTCTGTAAGTGTCCATTGTGTAAAAACATTTTCTATGACAGGTCAGATATCTTTAATAATTGTTAATTACTAGACATCACACATTAAAAAAGTACCAACAGCAGCCTGCTGTACAACAACAGTCTGTGATGATTGGAGAAGGTTTCATGTTATATTTGTGTTAATAAGCAGAACAAGGTGAGGTGTATTTCACCTCACACCGAACCTCAAGAGAGAGTTGCAGGCTTAATAAACACACAACTCTTGACAACAGAGAAGAAAGAGCATGTAAAAAGTATTTAATGTCTCTGCAATTGCTCTCTAGGATAAACTAGACATTTTTTTGTCAGTTCTGTCATGAGGCACACCATATAACCCATGGACAGTGTCCTTCTACAGGCTGAGTATGGGGTTAAAATTTTCTTTTAATTAAAATGCAAATAAATTTGGGATTGCAAACCAGCCAACATAAATTGCAACCAAAAATTACAATCCTTCAAATATACGACCCATTAGCTGAGCGTAGAGAATGGAA
Organism: Xiphias gladius; assembly: GCF_016859285.1. Taxonomy (NCBI): domain Eukaryota; kingdom Metazoa; phylum Chordata; class Actinopteri; order Istiophoriformes; family Xiphiidae; genus Xiphias; species Xiphias gladius. The sequence goes on along the minus strand of NC_053401.1, from coordinate 14,589,103 downwards.
GAATGGAGTGAGGAGACAAAAGGATCAAAAGAGAAGTACAGTAGATGACTGAGGAGTGTGAGCAGGAGGTTATGGAGATCAGTCAGTAGAAGTCACTAACCACTAAGCTTCCATTCAGAAAAAGCCGGCTGAGTTCATCAAGTTCATTGAATCGAAGCAGAAAAGAGTAGAGACAGGATGAAAGCTTCATAATAGACCTGGATCAGGAAATTGCTGACCTGAAGAAGAGAGAGCAGAGCTGTGTCTACAGTGTGGAAACTGTGCAGGGAGTTTTGCCTCAACTAGACAAGACAAGAGAGCTTGAAAAGCTGTGAGAATAGTTGAAGTGGATCTGAGTCTGAACCAGACACAGCGCACCAGAAAACTTATCTGGTCAGAGGAGAGACTGAGAAGAATCTTTCAGACCAGAGAGATTGTAGTTTTGTCATAGGAAAAAAAGAGCTTCTTCTCAGGGGGATTTTGCTATAAGAAGTTATGTTAAATTTGAAGGATAAACAGCCTTGACTTAATGAGTGGCCAAAAAGTCTAACAACGACAATCTCAATGGATGATTTGTTGGTTACACATGACTATGTATCTAATGTTTTGTTTGTTTCTTTTGTGGTAGGCGATTGATTGCAGTTTGCCTGGAGTTGTACAGTTGTGGATTGTGGCTTATTTGCACGTCAGATTCACAATACTGTTGCAGAAAATGTGTCTAGTAACATCTGTTCTCCTCTGTTTTACACCAGACTGAAGATTATTCTTACTTTTAGAATAAATAATGCGCAGTGACCTTTGTGCACCTTCAACAAAAAATGATTGAAGGCTGATGTTAGGTGTGAAGCACAGTGTACTAACTATTAATCTTACAGCACTGATGCTTTAAGAATTTCTTTAAATGGTGATTTTCATTTGTTCATTTGTTGGGCATACATTTTATTGTCATATGGGCTCAGTATTCTTTGCTAAAAAACAGCATAGAGTGCCACCATAGTCACTGGAAAGATCGTGGAGTTTTACCTCAGCAGGACAAAGTGAGATTCCTCTGCTCACATCAGCCACGGTCATGAAAGGGGGAGAGGGGAAACACACCAATTAATCAGCTGATAATCGTCCAGGGTGACGTCAGGGCTTGACCTACTTTTGATGACCAGTAGGCTCTGACTGACAATTAATGACTGCATTAAACACATGAAGATGTGCCTACATTTTGTACCAAACCGATACTGATTTGACATTTTGAAAAAACAAAGCTGTCAAAATCCAAACCAAAGAGCATTGTATCTTATTGCTCATGGTGCAGCCAAGCTTCTTTTCACTCCCACTGTCCACTCCTTTCTCTCCTTCATGCCCCCCTCATCTTCTTTTCTGCCTCTTCTGCTTTCTTTGTCTTTTTTTATCCCCCGTCCCCTTCCCATTAAATTCTCATACTTCCAGAAGAGGTTCTCATTTGTTTTCTTTGAAGTGCTTCTTTATTCAGGGACACTCTCTCCATCTCTGTGTGACCCCAGCCGCCTGTCCTGTTAGGTTTTGGTTATCTCCCAAAGCACATTTTTTTCAAGTCACTGTCAGTTTTGTGCTATATCTCTTTCCCCCTCGCCATCTCTCTCTCTTGTGTGCTCTCTCTTTTACAGAGAGCACATCAATTAAAGACGTTGCAGTGTGTCTACGCAGACACACACAAACCACGCTGGTTGCTGTTGGGAGAAGCTGCTGCAGCGTGTGTGTGTGTGGTAGGAGTCTCTTAAAGGACCCTTGCCGAAGAAGAGCACTGATGCTCAACCTGCAGTGCTCATCATCCCGCTAACACAGTCATCTCTCCTCTCCTCTCGCTCTTTCCTTTCCTCTCCCTCCATCAGCCGCTCATTCTTAATTCTTTACACTCTCTCCCTCATTCCTCTCCTCTCTCACACAGTTGTCATCTCTCAATTATTGCCATTCACCCTGTCCACATATACACATATTGTATTGCTAGTTGTGTGGGTATGTGTGTGTTAGGGTTAAAGCCCTTAGTCATCGGTGTGTGAGTCATCAGTGTTGCTGTAGTCAGAAGAGGGGGAATATTCTCTTTTTCACCTTCCTCCTCCTATCTTACTTCTGCTGGACTTAAACCAGGAGAGGAAACATTACCGTGAGTCATGGCACCGTGTGTGTGTGTGTGTGTGTGTGTGTGTGTGTGTGTGTGTGTGTGTGTGTGTGTGTGTGTGTGTGTGTTAGATCATATGGGATATGCTGGCTTGTGTTGACTTGTATGTATTTTGTTGTCAAGTACTTGTAATTCTAAAAGTAAACATGTCTTTCTTTTGTTGTCTCTGTTTGTGATTGCAAATGTTTATATGGGTGTGTGTGCATGGACCCATGTATGTACACCTGTATACGTGCTGTTTGTGTGTGTGTGTGTGTGTGTGTGTGTGTGTGCGTGTGTGTGTGCGCGTGTGTGTGTGTGCGCGTGCACAGGCAGGTTCAGGGTCTCCCACAATGGCTGCAGCCATCCAGGAGTTCCAGAGGTCAGAGTCAGACCGACTCAACGAAGTCAAAGGTCACCTGGAAATTGCCTTACTGGAGAAACATTTCTTACGTGAGTATACACACCAAAACACACACACACACACACACACACACACTCAGGGTTGCCTGTTTGGTATGTAGACCAAACGTTTGCTGGAAGCCCACTGGTACATGTTATGCCATAAGAAGTTATCATCGGTCTATGTTGTTCAGTGGTCAGAGTTGCAGTTTAATGTTTGTGATTTCCCACAGTCTACCTCTAATTCTGGTGAGAGATATTCGGCTTTGCCTAGAGTCCCCTTTGTTAGTTCCCAGAGAAAAGCCCTGAACCTGTTGCACTCAGCTCTTTGTTATACACAATATTTAGGTGGTGATATTTTTTTTTTTTCTACAGCAAGAGCAAGAAAGCAACAGAATGAGGAAAAAGTATGAGCTGCAATATCTTGCAGTGGTGACTACTAATCTCTTATCTTTAGTGCCTTTCCTACAATTTATTGTATACCAAATAGTGAAGGTAGTAGGACGCCTTCTTTCTTTGATGAGAGGGTCTTGTTAAACTCAATTTTTGCCAGAATGAAAATCTTTCCTCAACATGCTGGCACTTACTTAACACAACCCTGATGTGTTATGCTCATTACATGAAACAAAAATGTTTTGCCCAACTCACCTTAAAAGCTAAAATAATACCCAGTTCAATTCTAGTGCTTGCTATAATATTTGTTATTGATTTCAGTGAAATTCTCAAATTCAAGTGTTTTATCCTGTCTTACCTTTTTAAAATTTAGGAGCAATAGGAGTCAACACACAAAGCTGATTGGACTTAAGATAACTATGCAATCTGATACTTAGAATGCGAAATAAGGATAGTAACATCCTGTTTTGATAACAGTATGTTAGCAACCCTGAAATTACAGTGAAAGCGTAATGGAAGCAAGCAGCTGCTGAGCTAATGTTATTCAATTAACCATGCTACGCCAGAGGGACTCACCTTGAGGTGAGGCATCCATGAAGTAGCAGTGCATCCTCAATTACCCTACAAAGCTCTCTATATATTTATTTATTTATTCATTTGTTGTTTGTATCATGTATATCCTTATAATTTAGAGTGTCTACAGGGAAGTTAGTAGCAACATAATCATAGCAACATATTCACATAAATCAAGCTGATGGCAGCATAATATAACACCAGACACATGCTTTACCGAAAAAATATAACAAGGAACCCTGCGTCAAGTAATTTTATTTGCCCTAAAATAAATTAGCCATACAGTTAGAGCTATTGTTACCCCACCCCTAGTTAGACCCAAATGTCAACATAGTTTGACAAAGTAATCTCAAAGGCTAAGTTTGGTGATATTTTGTATTTTTCTTATTGTCAATAAATCCCATGAAAAGAGCAGAACCAACAATACAGTGTACTGAACCTATGGATTGCTTTTGTAGCCAAAGCCTGACAAGGCCTGATATCTAATTCCTCAGTGCCATAGACATCCATTGTTGTCCAGAGACTAACTCAAAACATAAATGAGCAACACCGTTACACTTGTTGATATGTTCCTTCGTTACCATGAACATGGGGGCTGTAGTTTATTTTGTGTCAATTCCGCATACACTGTCTTGATGCTGTAAATACTCACTAGTGCTTGTTAGACCTGTGGTGAAAATAGTCCCCAACAGATGCACAACTTACTTTTGTTTGAGCAACATTTGTTAAAAACTTTAGCCTCTTTTAAAAATGAAATTATATTTGTGAGCTGTTTTTTATAGATTTACATCTTCAATAGGAACCAGTGTCCGTGGAGCTGAGTGTCAGAGACAGAGTGGGGAAGTCAAAAAGCATTGACAGACGGATTCATGCATTGTTGATTTTGGTCTTTTAATGACATTTGTATGCAATGAGAAAATAATGAACAACAGAAGCCTTATCCTTAAACTCAAGGTCCACTTACATTTTTCTCATGGATCTCCAACTGCATCTCATGTCACATTGGGATTCATGCCAACCAGTATAAGAAGTAAATTATGAGAATCCCACCACTAATTAAGACCAGGACCGGCTCTGTTAAATCAACAGTGACCAGCTGAAAGACTCCCCCATGTGGTTTGGCAAACCATTAAAACATCGTAAGATCTTTGCTGGTACCACCTAAACACAGTTATATTTGAACGTAACCACCTATCCTAAGGTCAAGAATGAACTTTTACAGTTAAATTTAATGAGTTCTGTATGGAAATACTGACCAGAATCATGATTCCCACGCATGGTGCAGCATCCCCTAGCAAAATGATGGAACTACTGTATAATGCCTCTGTTACATCTTCAGTGTAGTTTCAGGGTGAAATTAAAATCCTTTGCATTAGTCAGTACTGGCAAATGTAATATTACTGTAGTACTGATAACGGAGATAAATGGAGGGTTGAAGATGTGATGGATTATCAGCATACATCCGAAAAGTAGGGTTAGTGGAGGAATGAATGGGTGATGCAGAGGCAGAGAGAAAAGAGGGGAAGTAGCCTGATGGGAAACAAACTGTATGATGCTTATCCTGAGTCCACCCACTCAACTCACACACATTTCCAAGCGTGTCTAACCTGGTATGCATTGTGGGGCACTGCTTGTCCTGTGCCGTTGCAGACCGTTGAAGAGAGTCTGTGAAGAAAATACCTCAGGCTATGTCCTTTCTCATAATGCCTGTGCCTAAGCTAAAAGGATTGAATTCATTGTCACATTGTCAGGAGGATAGCTAGATGAGACTATCCTTCCGGTTTGCTTTTTCCTTGCTTCCTCCTTTCTTTCTTACCTCCCTCCTTCTAAAGAAAATTCCTCTAGAACTCTCTTTGCCTTTTTCTCTCCATCCCGCTGAGGTGCTCTTTAGGATTCTGCCTGCCATTCCCTTCTCTTCATGTCAGGATCTGTCTCAGCTCTCTTTCTGCTCATTTATCCTCTTCTCTTCTTTTCGTCCTTTTGATTTTCCTTTCCCTTAATTCGTTCTCTCCGTCAGACACAGCAGTATTCTGAGGTTCTTCTGAAAACTGACAAACGCACGTGTTTGTCGTAAAGTAGTTAAAACAGCTGTGACAGTTTCGTGAGCTCAAAGACTTAAGAACAGAAATGTCATCTTAGCTTTACCTAAGATGGTAGCCACTTGACATTTTCTCAGGGGATGAACCTTCATACATATTGCCTTCTGTTGTTGATTGGAAAAGGGTAGTTATACCTCTGGTAATGTTTTTTTTTTTTCTGGCATTACCTCATGTGCCTGACCATCTCAATATCTGGTTATCCATTTCTCTCATTCCTCTCAATCTCTTGTCCATCTCTGGCCATTGCAGTCGTAGTTTGGGGAACACTGAACCATGACAATCCATTAGCACCTAATGGAGTCCTGAGCTCTCTGCCTTGCACTCTAGTTATTTTCTATTCAATTTCTACTAATTTCTTTTGCACTCTACTCCACTTTCCGGTGCTTTATGCAGTCATCGTACAAGAAAACAATGCACCGCTGATTCCTCACACAGTATAGCCTGCTATAAAAAGATCTACACAAGTATGCATTAATCTTGTTCAAAGTTATGTACTGAGAACAGATGAAAACAGACTTAAGTGCTTCTATACAGTTTGTCATTAGTTAAAGCTAATGAGATTAGTGAGGTGAAACAAAAGATTCCTTATAGCAAGATGTTAAGAGTTTATGTGTTGTGTAATGGCTTTTCTGGTAATATATGAAAACAACATACCATACTGTGAGAAGACTAGCCATAGTTTTCACATTGAAAGGACAAAATTTAGAAATGCGATGTCTGACTTGAAGGCTAATTCTAGTTTATTTAAGCCTGGCATTTTTCATATAAATGTGGTTATTATATACATTTCCTGGTTGAAATTATTGGCAACTCTGAATTTTAAGTAAAGAATTAAGAATATCTTCAGAAATAAATGCAAATAAACCAATTTTGTATGATCAAAATATTTTAATAAAATGGTCAAGGTTACTGAACAAAAGAAAAAAAAAACTTGCATAATAGTGAAATAATATAAACACAAAATATACCGAAGACACAATTATTGGCACGCTTCACTAATATTTGGTTGCAGAACCTTTAGCAACAATGATGAACGTTTCTTGTAGTCATCTAGAAGCTTTTTGCACCTGTCTGCTGGTAGTTTTTGCGACTCTTCTATGGCTATGCGTTCAAGCTCTTTTAAGTTTGCAACAGTCCTTTTTTGCACTGGCAGATTTCAGATTTCTCTCCAAAGGTTTTCATTGGGATTTAAGGTCAGGACTCATTGCTGGCCAATTTGAAACAGTCCATTTTCTCTTTTTCACTTTTTCAACCATTCTTTTGGGCTGCTGGATGTATGCTTTGGGTCGTTGTCCTGCTGAAAGACCCAAGACCTTTGCCTCAAACCTAGTTTTCATTCACTGGGTAACACAATTTGGTTCAAAAATGCCTTGCTAATCTTCTAATTTCATCAGTCCTTTGACACATTCAGTGCCTCCAGTTCCAGAGGTAGCAAAGCAGCCACACAGCATGATAGAACCTCCACCATGTTTTACTGTAGGTAAGGTGTTCTTTTTTTTCCTATGGGCTTCATTTCGTCAACTGTAAACAAACTGATGCACCGCATTCCCAAAGAGCTCTACTTTTGTTCTATCTGTCCACAGCATAGTGTAGTGTAGTGCGTAGTGTTTTTTAAACAATTCGCATCAACCTTTGCAGTCTTCTCTCATTGAGTATCTACTTAGCCCCAGTTTCCGGAAGCGTCTTAACAGTTTTATGACTGTGAAACTTCTTGATAATATTACAAACTGTGAAAAGAGAGATTTCAAGATCTTTGGCGATTGCCTTTTAGCCTTTAGAATTGTTATGTTTTTTAATAATAGCATTTCTGATGCTCTCAGACAGCTCTCTTGTCTTTGCCATTGTGAAAAAGAAACTGGAAACAATCAGGCAGTTTTTATGCAGTAAAACAATCATTTATTCGTTAATAAAGGTAATGGAATGCTGAAAACTAAATACGGGTGAGTCTTACTTGTTTTTTATTTTGTTTGAGGAACTCATTTAAAATTCATGAAAAAGGTGCCACTAATTGTGTCAAGCATACATTTTATGTCTTTATTTTTTATTTCACTATATGAAAGCATTTTTTGTTGTTGTTCAGTAACTTTGTAAATTTTATTAAACATTCTGATTATTACACCTTGGTTAATTTTCATTTATTTATGAAAATACTCTAAATTCTGTACTTACAATTCTGGGGGGCCAATAATTTCAACCAGGACTATAGCTCTATGGGTTGTGCTAGCTTTGCCCTCGCTATCTCCATTGTATATCTACATATATCAGGGTAACCAGAGTGAGCCTCCTGCAGCTTTCCAGATAAACTTGATTTTTACATGAATCATTTCAAACTCTTGTGAATGACAGTTTGATATGATTCATGTAAAAATCATGTTTACTGGGAGAGCTGTTGGGAGCTTGCACTGGTTGCTTTGATATATATACTGTTTTGTTTGAGTCCTCGTTTCCCTCGATCTCTACAACGGAGACGACGAGGGCAAAGTTAACACAACCCATAGAGCCACAATAGCTACATTTATGGAAAATATGACAGGTTGAAATTAACAAGAATTATCCTTTAAACTTATATCCCATAAGATTTCAGTCCTTGTTGTAGTAAAAGCAATTGCAGTTTAAAGCAAGAGGTCCTAAATTCTCGGTCCAACAAACACTCCTTGAGCAGATACTTTGTCTGAAATACAGCAGAAGAGCAGCTGGTGTATTTGTTTTGCCATGCAGCCAGACAGACTTGCATGTTTTTAATAAAGATGTCAGTCAATAATTGTCCTTTTTCCATCATGCCATGAGCAACCATTATCTAATTTCATGCTGCACGTGCCAGGAGTAGATTTCCACACAACAGCAGGGTGCAGTAGAGTTGGTTACCTCTCTGACAAGTTGGAGGTGTGCAGCCTGTCACCTGCAGCTCTTTATCTAACAGCCCACTGCGGCTGCTCCTGAATGTTCCATTAGTTCATCGCAAAAATTAAAAATTAATTTTGTATTAGCATTTTTGATGGATTGTTTTAGCAACCGACAAATATATTGCATTTACTGTGGTTGTTCCACAATAAAGGCCACCCTCTGAACATTGAACACTGTTCAACTAATTATTATGAAGCAGCAGGAGGAAATGTTCAGTTTGCATTCAGTCAGCAGTAAACAGTGAGGCTGATATGAATGAGATGAATTTATTAACTGTAATGCTAGATTATATGCATGCCTTGATTGCTGTGAATCCTTCATGTGTACAGTAGGTAGGCAATTTGCTTGTTAATTTTAAGTTGCTCTAGATGAGACCATCCGCCCAAAACCTAAAATATGGAGGAGTTCCACTTTAACCATTGCTATTTATTTATTTTTTTTAACTCTTTTTGTCTCTCCAGGGCTAATATAGTTCAGTTTTAAGTTCACTGTACAGTTTCTATCATTGTGGAGAAAAGAAAATGTTTTAGTCTCTTAAACTGTTAAAAACACGCAATTCCAGAATGAAAGGAGAATAAATCATCATTCCAAACCTCCAAGTGTGCGTTGGTTTTGTGCTCATTTCTTTAATGGTGGATCAGCATTTAACAAAAGAAGTTATTTGGGCGTCTTGGATTTCTTGCACACTCAGAGTGAACTGAGTGTAGGCGTATTCTCTCTCACTGACGTCTTTCTCTCTGCTGCCTAAAATAAAGCCGGGGCCCACACTGTATGTACAACAAACACAGTGTTTAAGTATATTGTCTCTTTCCTTAACAGGAGGCATGCGTTTCCATTCTAGATGATTGTGTGTGTGTGTTTGTGTTTGTAGATACAGTGACCCATGTCGTTTCTCTTGGCTTTTGCTGTGACCCATGCTATTCTGAGGGCACTTAATTGGTTAATTTGTAACCATGTTTCCAGACATGAGATCACATAGAAGGAGCCTAACACACGCACAGACACACACAGACACGCAAATATGCAGCCGGGGTTTTGATGCCCTTCTTCTGTGTTACGGTTGTATTTCCTTCAGTTTTCTTCTCTTCCTCTCCAGGTCCTTATTGATTCCCTTCCTCTCATTTATTCCCTTCTGTCATTCTTTCCTTCTTTCTAAGTGGTGTGTATGCACACACACCCCACAACAGACTAATCACATTAGTTTAAAGGGCCAGCAGTTTGCTCTAACCCTGTCTTTTTTTTATGTTTTCATCATTATGAATGAAATCATAAATTTGGATATTCACCTCATTCTAACTTGACCAGGTGAAGTGCTGCAGTAGTCTCTATAGTCTGTCTGTCAATGGTGGTTCACTCAAATAACAAAAAAAAAACATGTTTCCCCAGGTTTGAGGTCTCCTGCTGCCAATACAATTCCATTAATTGTTTTTGTTTTTTTTTTTTTTGTGTCTTTTCAGAAGCATTGTTGTGGTTACACATGCAGGATAATGCAGAGACCTAGAAAGAACTGTAGCCCCTGAAACTGTCTGCAGTGAGGTGTGTGGATCATCCACATTAACAAGACGTGTTCCATGTTGGCTGGTTTTAGCCATTTTATTATAGGCACTAAAGGTGCCAATTATCATCGCTTGGATTTATATCAATATTTTGCAAGATGAACTACATGCTAATATTACCAAGTTCTTACTTAAAATTCAAAAGTGGGATTAAAGTGAAACTGAATTCAACCTAGTGATAGTTGTGTTGGAGGCGGTAATGGCTGCCATGTTTTGATAATGTACTTGTATGTGGTAATTACATGTAACTTATGGTTGTGCAATATTACAATATACTGTAAGTTTATACAGTGGTAGCTATCACTTTAACATCTCTTAGTGCTATATTAGCCAATTGCGGGGAGTGTTGCAAACACTGAGAGTCTGTTTTATCGCAATACTGGATTAATTATTTTAATAATAAGTATCTTAATCTTACAGGTAGTTAAATCACATACACAATTAAATTACTATTTGGTCAACAATTCCTTGATTATATGCAGAGTGGCTGCTGTACCCTCTGTTATACAAAGCTGCAGAGTGTTGTATGGTAGGAGATTTATAGCAGAGGCCATAGAAGACACATACACAGTGTCGATGTAAATTCAGTGTTTTAGCATAAAACTGCACTGTACTCTGCACCTCTAATGTGTGTGTATTTGTATGAATTTTTGTGTGCCTCTGTCTGTGCATACTGCACACCAAGATTTACGATAGGCACTCTGAGAACACAGTTCCCTTAAATGATAACCCTGTGATAATTCTATGATTATTATAGTAATTGACATAAAAGCAGAGGGATATATCATCTAGAATCTGTCCTGTGGGTGACAAAGCTGAACTGAGCTAACCATCCTACTGGTGGTAAAATGGGAGAGGGCAGTGCGACTGGAAATCACCTCATGTAATTATATGAGCAGGCTTCAAGTGCTAAGCTTTCATCACTTCCTTTCGCTTCATCTTTTTCACTCCTATCTCTAAACATCACGGTCTTTCTTCCTTTGCCCTTGTGTTCTCTTTTGCCTACTTTTTATTCTCGGCTTGTTACTTCTAACTTATTCTGTCTATTCTGTTGTTTTTGTTTTTTTTTTGTGGTTTTTTTTAACGTTACGAAATACCTCATTTGTACTCAGACCTGAGAGATGTTGGTAAGCTAAAAAGAACACACACAAACACAGTAGCTATGGCATCCACAAGCCAAATGGATAATCACACAGACGCACAGATGCATTTGGACATTTTTTCTGTTGACATTCATCCTTGTCCTAGCAGGTTGAAGTATGTACATGTTTGTAGTGCTCCGGTAGTCTCACATTACACTGTGTAATAGGCATTCCCTGCCTTAATTTGGTTCTTTTGGTTTTACAGCAGTAGAAGCTCCTTCCGTCTCGTTAAGAGAGAGAGTGACAGCGAGGCTATCCTGTTTGAGGTCATGTATTGAGAGTCAGTGCAGAGGAACAGGCCCAGGCTTTGTGCTCTACAGTGACTGGCTGATCAATAGTGTCCTAGCCGCTGTCCTACTTCATACTAGGCAGGGGAACAAACACATAAGGCTACACACAAACAAGCACAACGCTGCAGCAGCACAACTGAAAGCTAATGGATTCAGATATAAACTGCAATAGGTCTGTAATGCAATACATTCTTCACAATACCATCTGGTACACTATAAACCCACTGGTACTCTGAAACCACCCACAATAACAAGTATGTTCCAGTGTCGTATATCAAACAGACATTAGGAAGTTTCTTATTCTCCACTGACGTTAAAAAAAACATATAGATACCGAGAATACAGAGATATGCACCTACATACCCAGAGTTCACCCACATAGGTTATGTTGCCTGTGTGGGTGGACTATGGGTTTAAGTTGCGTTCAAGAATGGGTTTTAAGTTTAGACCATTCTGCTCACTTGCAAGATAGTTTTCAGACACTTTCAATTGCAACACATAATATTCAAGTATTACAGCTGACTCAGTGGATATATATTTATAATCAAATCATAATGTCTATTTTTTTTCAAAATAGCTGAGCTACTGTACAATATTTCCATGTACACCTTGGCAACTTCAGAAGTACCCCCTGGTGTACAATTAGCCCTGTTTAGGAATCACTGAGTTACAGTATACAGCTGCTATTGGAATATAGTCAGCAGTGGGTAATTTAATTAATTAATTTTTGGTGAGGAAATTTATATCTCTCCTTCTATTGCATGTTTGTTGAAAGTGTAGAAATATGGGTTAGGTCCTCTATTTTGAAGAGCTGGCACCAAAATCTGATATTTACTTAAATATTTTTAGAAAAAATGCAAAAAAAATGTTTCTACTGTCACCTGAATTTTAGCAGCCTAGGAAAGATCTTGCTATGATGCAACCTTGTCTGCATTTGATTCAGTTATCTGCAATAGGGCATACACTAAACCACGAATGAAAATGGTAAGTTACATTGCTAATAGCTTTTTTTTGAGTAGTAGTAGTAGTAGTAGTAGTAGTAGTAGTAGTAGTAGTAGTAGTAGTAGTGATATAGTTTGATGACAGTGCAGTATCCCTTTAACGTATTAATTTAAAAGTAAAATATAAAAGAAATTGATTTCAGTAATTGATGAAATTATAACATTGATATTGGAGAGTTGGTATACAGTGAAAATGGAAGTAACTGAAAAGCCTTAGTATTATTTGAGCTAATTATGCAAGTGATTGAGTATTCTGTGGGACGCTGCCTCATTACTCATACTTGTAACTGATGATTATGAGGATTCATTGTCCTTCTAAACTGGCAGCTAAAGTACAGGCTGCATGATAACAAAGAAATCTTGCTCAGTGCGTGCTAAGGAGACAGTCTTTTCTATCCTAGGTGAGCTGTGTTCTACAGGAAATTAAGTTGTTGTGGCAGAATGGGTCCTGATGGCTCAGAGGCAAAGGGTTTCTGTAATTGGATATTTGAGTTTGTTAAGAAAAGTGACATGCTGAATGGGCCTATAATTAATGTAACTTCTGTATTAGTGTAGATAACTTATTTTAGATTAGTTTTTCTCAATGTACTGTAGTCCATGTTGCAGGTCTTACAGTTAACTTTTGTTGTGCTGTCATGAGTTTGTTCTCCAAACAAGCAGATGTTTTCCTCCCTGAAGACAAAACATTGGATTATGAAACTTTTTTATTTAGATTATTTAATGCATGTTTATTTCATCGTCACATAAAGATTTGAGAATACACACAACACACACAGTAACATAACAGAGAGAGAAAGACGTACATACTGTTACTCCCCACACACCTCCTGTCAAGGAGTCTGGCTCTGCACCATGAGAAGAAGAGGTCAGTGAAGACAGCATGGCACAAGAAAGATAGTGTTGTTTTTTTTTAAATTTTTTATTTTTTTTAAATGTTTCAGGGAGGACTGTGAAGTTTGAAATCTAGCCATGAAGTCAACATAATTTCGTAGAGGGGAAAAAATTGAAACAAGTGAGTATAATCTATGTCACCCAGGGATATGAGGGCCAGAGTGGAAGGAGACCACAGAGAGGAAAAATAATTTTAAAGAGACACATTACAAAAGGGAAACAAACTACAGTACTTACTCTTTGATCACTCCAAGTACAACCAGTTGTACAACAACAGTAGTTACAAAATGCTAAATTGGAAAGAAAAGAATATGAATAAATTATGGGGTGATATACTTTGACACTTTCAATCACTTATAAACACTTGTTCAGAAAACTCAAATTTAATGTTTTCTGTGTAGACTAGGGGATAGATAAAGCATTTATTCTTATACCCAATTACATTTTGGTTTTTCCTCGAACTCTCCACTTGTCAGTGCTGGGTGTATATTGTCTTCTATACCATGTTTTCCCCTTCTCTTTTCCTTGGTCAGTATCTTGAATGGTGTATTAACATCTGCAGATTTGCTGGAGGCCACAAAGCTCAATCTTCCCTTCTGTTCCAGTGGACTAGTGTTGTGGCAAACACTATGGTGAATGGGAACAATGTGAAGCTGACCCACACACACACACACACACACACACACACACACACACACACACCCACACCCCCCCACCATCCTTTAATGAAAGAAGCCATTGTGTCTGGCTTGGATTGAAAAAATCACACACTAGTTTTTCTTTGAGGTCTTAAAAAACTTTGCCTGCTTAGATGAAAAGCGATTTTCTTTGCTTGCGTATTTACAGTACACATGCACACTCATGCTGCTGCACACAAATACGGACATGCACAAACCAGACATAACATATACCAACGAACATATAACACATGCTTACACATATGTACATGACCAGTCATATAAAGCCATACTGACACATGAACATGCATAATGCGCGTGTGTCTAACAGCTCTAGTGTGCACAGAAATCTCAGATTCCAGGCCCTTTTAGTCTGATGGTCATCCCGTAAAGCCCCACCTCTCTCTACCTCCACTGCCCTCCTTCTCTTTCTTCCCAGTGGCACATTTATGCTAGCTCTTGTCACTGACCATCACTCTCAATGTGTGGAGGCCTATCAAAATAGTCTCTTGTGTTGCTGGTGACAGATCAGTCTGTCTTTGATCTCTGCTTTGTCTCTGGGGACACGTAAATATGGAGTATACACCTAAACCGTGACAAGATTTGAGGAGTTTTAACATCATTAGGTAGCAGATGGTGCAAAACATGGCTCAATTTGAAGAAAGAGCCAAGGCAACCACTCTGCGATCCCGATCCTGCGGAAGGGTCCCAGGGACGGGTCAACTGCAGAGACGAATGGGTTTGTGCAAGATGGAGGACTGCACCTTTGACAGTTTTGAGCTGCTTTACAGTGGAGCTATCGATACGATTAAAAGCCATAAAAGTAACCTCAACCTCAGTAAGTTTCATCAGCTTCAACATCAGGAATTTATTGTAAACTTGTAAACTTGAATAAGCTAACTTAAGCCTCTGTTCAGTGGCCAGCCTTGTATGGAAACCACACTGCACTTCTTAAAACTCTTATCAAGTTTAATTGGTCAAACAAACCTCATATTAGGTACTGTAAACGTCTGTTTTTCGTTTGATCAACCCTGGGATTGGTCAAAGTTAATACTAAGGAATTTGATAGCCTCTTCTTGATTGGAAAATCAGTCAACATAACACAAAGGGCTCATAAACCTCATAAACCTGAAGGTTTGCTCGTAAACCTCAGGATGTCAATTTCATTCTCTATTCACTAAATAACCTCTATCCCGGTAAAGATGATAAATCTTTGTCATCACAAATATCATCAACCTCAGCAAGTTGTTAACCCAAACTCCTCTGTGTCCAACTAAACCAGAAACCAGAAATGCTCAAAACATACAATGTTACTTCAGATACAGTATATAACAAAACTTAGTACACCCCTGGTCAATATAACTAAAATGTTTGATGATTCAAAATTGTACCATCTTACAATAATTTTATTAATTTTAAGATAAAGTGTAGGGTTGTTGATCTTATGCATAATTAAAAACAAACAGGTTGGATAGACTACATTGAAAATACAGACCCGAAAAGTACAACCTCAATGCAATGCAACCTCGTTGCATTGTGTACTCTGCACAGTTGTTGACCAATGCAACAAGAGTGATTACACCTGTTATTTCGACTTAACACTAATTTCATGAATAAGGTTATAGAGGAACCGGCCCTCTCAATTTTTGCCTGGGTTGTGTCTAATGCAGTATGGCTCTATATGGTACGTAAAAACAACTAAGAAACGAGATTGTGAGACTTGATAAGGATGCGAGGGGGTACAAGAGCATCAGTAGCATCACAGTTGCAGCAGTGGTTAGGAGGTATAGGAAGAGCCATACTACCAGCGACAGAGGGTGCAGTGGTTGTCTTGAAAATTATGCCACGCACAATTCGCTATTTACGCAACATTGCATTGAAGATCTGACGAGTAAGTGACTCGGACCTGGCACAAGGATTATCTGTGGAAATTGGTGTTTTAATGACTGATCAGACAGTGAGAAGGACATCGCATGAAGTCAGTCTGTACAGATGGCATCCAAGAGGAAATCCATTGCATGAAAAGAAGCCTGATGAATATTGGCAGCACATCCTTTGGTCAGATGAAACCAAAATAAACTTTAATCAACTTCTACTTTTGTAAGAAAGACAAGCACAGGCTCAGTAACTTTTGTTATTCCATTTTAGCCAGATTTATTCAGACAAAGTGGACTTCAGCCCATGGCAATGTTATAATTCTATCTAAAAACTCACCTCTCAGAATATTTTACCCAATTTAGTACCATTCGACCATTTTCGTCTTCTGATGTACTGAAACTACTGCATTACCCAAACTAAACAACACAACATTAGCATGTTTTGGCCTCAGTCACGTCCTAATATCGCAAATAACCGCATCAGCATCACTAGTATTTTCTGCTGCTTTCAGACCTTTGTTAGCATATAATATAATGTTCAGAATTCTTATCAAATTTCTGGTTTTTTTTTCTTAGAGATTAGAGTTTCATTGAAAGCCTGCATGAGAGAGAAGGTCAGCGCTATTAAAAGTAACATGTCCTGGCATGACATTTAGCTAATCCTGTCTGTGTAACAGATAAGTGGTCTAGTTACTAGCCTTCATAATGGCCAAAGAGACCTTGTGATATGGTAACCCAGGATGAAGATTCATATATAGAAGACAGCAATCTAGTTTTAGAAGCAGAACGGGTGGGTTGAAAATTTTATTAATAAGTTATCTGATGTAGAGGGCCTCCGTGGAACAGGAAAACTACTGTACTCTATCTCACTCTGTCTGACACACACAGCGTATTGTTTCATGCTGTGCTGTATCACACACTTGTGGCCCCACAACTAATACATGTTATGGACTCTTGGAATGAGGAATGTCTTTTTCTGGTGTTAGGAAGGATACGGTCAGTTTGGAAGGAAGGAACTGTGGAGAGGAAAAGGGTGGAGAAAGGATGAAGGAGTTGTAGAGGATCCTATACACACTCGAACAATAAC
Organism: Xiphias gladius; assembly: GCF_016859285.1. NCBI lineage: Eukaryota > Metazoa > Chordata > Actinopteri > Istiophoriformes > Xiphiidae > Xiphias > Xiphias gladius. The sequence continues at coordinate 14,572,104 of NC_053401.1, read as the reverse complement.
ACAAGCTAAAGGGAGGGAGTGACGTACCATATGGAGGCAGGAAACTGGGGGAAGGGAAGGGAGTGACGTGTAGTGCAATTAAAGAGGGTAAAAGGTGAACAGCATCGGGGCTTGAAGTTATGGGCAACAGCATATGAGTACAGTATAGCCTTTATAGAAAAGCACTATGTAAACATAAACCAACTATATTACTGTAAATCATTAATACTACAGCAGAAAAGAGTTCTGCATGCCTTTTCATCGAAACCATATTAAAAATGACATTACTTAAATTAAATTGTGCTATGTATGATTTACAGACATCAAGTTACATGTATTGTCCTTAAATTTCAAGCAATTGTATATTTCTGTATTTTGGAACCAACAACATCTAAAATAAACTAGTGCAACTTAAATTAGGGTTAATCAATTTAATCAATATTTTTATATTAACTCTAGAAAAAATGATGATGTGTAATGTGAAAGGAGCTGCTTGTAGTGACAAACCCTCAGAGAATTATCACCCGACTGCAGTTTGCTTTAGATTTACGAAGAGTTTTCTCTTCTTTCAGCTCATTTTTTTGGTTGTATGGCCCAAAACTTTATTGTTTTGGTTGAGTTTTGCCACTCTCGTCAACCTCATTTCCAGCAGCTGCTGTTTTTACAAAGTTATGATAAACACACACTAAGCTATATACCCACCACCAAACAGCAAACGGACACAGTTAGTAACTAGCTGCTGAACATAGTGCCGCATTTAGCTTCTAAAATGCAGATACTTCCCTCAGGAGCTGGTGGAAACCAAAACAGAAATAAAAAATAAGACTGACTATTACACGTAATTTAACCAGGTGGACAGAAAGACAACTGCAAATGAATTCTAATGATGCTCCATGTCTGCTGGATGTATAAATAGGCAATTGATTTCTAATGTGTTCACCAAATCAATTTTATAAGACCATAATATGTCAGTGTTGTTTTTACAGGTTCTGTCAATGCCCCCATGTGGCCAAAAAAATTAGTTAATGCAGGTTTAAATTTGCCACTGACATATTACTGTCACTCTTTATTTATTTCCTTTTTAACCAATACTGACTCTTGAATTTTTTTGTGTCAAGTGATGTTGCTGTTTAGCTTCGCATTCAGTACAGTGTAAACTACTGGTCTAGTTTTGTCTATACCACCCTCAGTGCATTGCTGCTGTTGTTGACTATTTGTCTAAAAGGTTTACAGTTGGGTGCTCTAAACTGCTTAGCCGATAGCAACTTTGGCAAGCCTATCGCTTACGCTGTCTCTTATGCATACACAAACACGCACACACTCACTCTCTTTGTCTTGTTTTCATACATATACTATACCATAAACACATTCTTATGTTAGCAGATAGGGAAAGGGAGACAAGCAAACTGAGCAGATGGAGGGGTTTATGAGAAGATTCATATTAGACTGAGGAAGTGAAAGAGGAAAGAATCGTGCATTATGTTCATATTTTTCCTCCTTAATGCCCCAATGCACTAGGTTTTCAAAAGGAAGACCAACATGTGGCTATCTGCTTTTATAAACTAAAAATGAAAAAGAAGAATGTTCTAAGCATGTAAATTATATGGGATGTGGAGATAGTATATGTCCCCTCTCAGTACCTCACCCAGCATTTTAGCCGATGCTGTAGCTGCAGGAAGGGCTGGCAATGAGTGTTTTATTAGCGTTAATGGGAAGAGATAAAGGACAGGAGTGAGATATGCGATTTGGTGATGAGAAAGAAAATGTGGCAGCTAAATTCTTATGATATGAATCCTCTACTGTCTGTGTGATTAAGTGATCTAAGGAAAAAGAACGGGGGACAAGCTGATATACATTTTCATTAGTAGGGGATGCACAGCCATGATTTTATCATTTTCTTTACTGTCAGGTAGAAAAATTGAGGTTATGACTGGTCCAGGCAATGCTTCTTGTGATTTAGGTTGGAGAGATATTGATGTCATTGCTCAGTGGCACAGCTTGTACTTCTGTTACCAAAACCATATAGTGTTATTATGATGCGTAATTTTCTTATAAATCCCCAGTATGACATTTTTTAAGAAATCAAATCAAAAAAGTTTTTTTCCATATATGTGGATGTAAGAAATATTTAATCCGTGCTTGTACCTGTTCCTGTTTTTGTGCCTAATGTGTTATGCACCTAAACAGAGGCAGGTTATGATTCATTTGTGCCTCTGCATGTGTGTTCGTATTTATTGCCTCCCCTCCTCCAATATTCATGTGTCCCTTTAGTCAGGGACAATAGACTGAGGGGAAACATCGCTGATGTTGCACCCCAGGCTTAGAAAGCCCTGATACCTGATACCACTTGATGCTAGGAGCTGATTGACAAGGAGGAAGAGTGGCAGACAGGTGAAGGTGAAGGAGATAGATGGAGGGAGAGCTGAAATGAGAGAGACACATATAAATACAGGCTGCTTTTTAGAAAATCACTTTTTTTTTTTTATGAAACTGAAGTTGCTTTCCCAAGATAAATGGAAATAATTGACGAAATGATCAACATAAATTAAGTTTGAATGCTTAAGAGATGCTTTTTTTCATGACCCGAACCTTTGTGTGGAGCTCCGTTAAGTTGTATTGTTATCCTTTCATAATTTGAGACAGTGATTCCTTGTGTTTTTGACGTGTCTTCCAGAGGAGGAGCTGAGGAAGCTGCGGGAAGAGTCCAATGTGGACTCTCTGCGGCAGGAGCTGGAGAGAGAGCGAAGCAAGAGGATAGACCTGGAGCAGAAGATGAATGAGGTGCTCAAGTCCAGGTAAGACAGGAAGACAGAGAGCAGAGTCAAGTGCAATGACATGATTGACAGGAGATGAGGACCAAATGTGTGAGATTGGAAGTAATAACGAGGGAAAGACAGAAAACAGTGACACGGCACTTTCTAACATTCTGCCTCAGCAGAGTTTATCATGGGTCAAGTCAAATGATTGTGTGTGTGTGTCTATGTGTATGTGTGTGTCAGTTCCACTGCTACCCAAGGTTTCTGTTTTAAATAGAGGCCTCAGTAGCTTGGTAGGCAGGGAATTCCACACGGAGGTGTGTGTGTGTGTGTGTGTGTGTGTGTGTGTGTGTGTGTGTGTGTGTGTGTGTGTGTGTGTGTGTGTGTGTGTGTGTGTGTGTGTGTGTGTGTGTGTGTGTGTGTGTGTGTGTGTGTGTGTGTGTGTGTGTGTCAAGGGAGAATGAAAAAAACAGAAACAAGTCACACGCTGGTCTGAGTCACCAAGTGCACACTGTGACACAGTAGCTATGCTGGTGTCAGGGAAAAGCCTGTGTCTCTTGACACCAGCCAAGCCACCCTTAAACCTCACGCATGGCTCTGCGTGTGTGTTAGCAGATGATGCTTCTGTGCCTGCCAATGGGAAATTCCACTGGTGCTCTCCAAGTGATTACCGACAGAGAAACACGGCCTCAAGAATGTCAGAGACAGTTCAGCATTTTTTAAGAGGTGAACTAATGTACAATGACCTGGGAGTTTTTCCTCAGTTAATCCTTTGTCAGTAGTAACCAGCTGGAGAGATGCATGTGAAGATAGCAGACGGTAAACATTTCTTCTGTCACTAATATCCAAATAAACTTTAGCAAGGCTGTAGAGTTGCTTGGTGAACACAATTATTAGACTTTAGGTTCACCAGGAAGTACTATAAATCACTTAGATGCACCAATATACAGTATAATGTGATAGGTAATAAAGAAATACCTTAGCCTGATAATATGTAAGGGTTATGGATCAGAAAAGGCTTTGATACAATACAACCTACCAATTATAGATGGAAGACATATTAAAGGAAAAACCACCATAGTGTATTCGGTGCTTCTCCAGGTCTCTGGGACTCTACTGGAGGGATGAACACCATTCTTATAAAAGACTGCACTTTCTAACACAATGGTAGAAAGTTTACCATCATTGTTTAACTGGCTTGAGATCACATTATTCACCTCATTGTCATACCCATCACCATTGAGTGACCCCTCATTCCCTGTATGGAAGCGTCATTAGTTATGTTTCTCACCTCAGTTATTCAGGTTTTTCCTTCAGTTTGTCACCTCTCTATAAAACTGAAGTCCTTCCTTTATATGAAGTGGCAGCGATGGTTATATGGTTATTATTTGATGAATCAGAATTTTCAGCTCCAAGTGCATATCTTTGTTTTGGTTCGTAGATGAAAGCATAGACTGCATTAGCACATAGCCGCAGTAACCGTTATCCATAGTTTCCTAAAGCTTAAATTTGGTGGTGGATTTATTGTTGGCTGATACCTGACTGGAGCCAAAATATCTAAATCAGAGCAAATACAGCCATGGTGTAGCTGATATGGGACAAGCAAGTGCAAATACCACATCTATGATAGACTATGACACCTGTCAATCAGGCCAGTACCTTTGAATGACTTTGAAACAGGCTATACAAAACTTTTCCTCACCAAAAACTCTTTATTTTAGAGGCCATAATTTCATAATAATTACCACAAAGTTTCTGGGAAAGAACTATGTAATTTGGTACGAGTTACAGCGAAAATGGAGACAGCGTTCAGTTGGTACACTTCTAATTAATTAATTGATTAATAGTGTAGCACGAGGAGACTTTAGGTTAGTGCACAACAGGTCACCAAACATGCAAAATCATAGTAATTTTTATACATACTGTATATGAAAAAACATTTCCTGATGATAAATGAATAATGAAGGAATATTAACTCAGGTTGAAATGGAGCTTTTCTTTTAAATAAATTCATATATTTCCTTATAATTAGTACCGAATGAAACAGTTCTTTCAAGAAAACTCACTAGGAAATTATTAGGAAAATTACAAACCTCTTAATATAAAACATTACCAACTTACTGTATTGTATACTTGATGCCCTGACTTTTAGTAACTTTGCTTTGTATTTGAAGAGAGAAGATAAACTTTATTTTGAGCAACTATTTCTTGGCCATTAGCAAGAAACATGACTACCATTAAACCATTAAAGATGAAAGTCCAAACTCTCTTGTCTTATGATCGATATTTTTTTCTGCATGTATGCCTATTTAGTTATGTCAGTGCAAATGATGGAGAAACATTCATTCATGTTCTCTGTTTTGCTCAAGTTCACACGTTTGCATAGAATTTGTTTGAGTTAAACGTACAGAAGTACAAAACTAATGTGTGAGGTTATAAGTGCATGCTTAATTAACTAATCTTAGTGTAGGCTCTTTCTTTCACTCTTTGTTTTTGTTTGTTCAAAAATTGTTCTGTTTTTGCTGGCACCTGCTATGAGATTTTAACCGTGAGATTTCACAAAGGGAGATGGAGACTGAAATTACTTCTCCTCATTCTGTCTTTATCTCTGTATGTTGACAGTTGATGACTTATCGAGTGCAACGGCTCTACACATATTGACACTTCCTTAGACGTGTCTGCTGTGGGACTGCAGCTCTGACAATAGAGAAGTGAGACTGACACTTGACAAATCTTCCCCATCTCTCCCTCTCTCTGTCCTCCTCAGGCTGGAGGACTCTCCGCCACAGCCTCCCCGAAAACAGCAGTCGCCCTCGAAAAATGGAACAGGTAAGACCTTGGAGGAAATGAGAGAGGAGGGTGGATGTGAGGGGGAGTCCAGGGGGAGAGACAGGAAATGAAAAGGGAATGAAGATTTTGACGTCTCCTGAATGTGGGAGTAAATTAAGAGGTGTGTGTGTGTGTGTGTGTGTGTGTGTGTGTGTGTGTGTGTGTGTGTGTGTGTGTGTGTGTGTGTGTGTGTGTGTGTGTGTGTGTGTGTGTGTGTAGGAAGTGTTCTTGGGTTATTCTAGGACACACAGCAGTGTGTAATGGACATGGTAACAGAAATACACACACACTCACAGGGTGATTTATGGTGTGCAATTACTTGTAACAAGAGCATGCCCGCAACAAAACAAACTGCATTAATGCATTGAAAACTGTTCTTCTATGAAGGTTAAGTGCTGTTATTAGTACAGAACCATGTGTGTTGTAAAAGCTGTCTGTTAGGGAAGAGAGAAAATCATTAGTGCTGTAATAGTCAGATGGTATGTCTGAAACGTGTGTGTGTGTGTGTGTGTGTGTGTGTGTGTGTGTGTGTGTGTGTGTGTGTGTGTGTGTGTGTGTGTGTGTGTGCGCCTGTGCGTGTGTCTATTTTTTGGCTAAGTAACAATTTCTTTCATGGTTTGACTTCCAATGACCTAGTGACTCCTGTGTGTGCACGCACGTGTGTATGTGCGTGAAATGGAGGGAGAGACAGAGTGGCTACTTTTGGAAAATGGGTTATGATTGTAGATCACTTCATCTAAGGCAGTCAGGCCTACGCTCTAACTAGTGTTTGAGGTGTGTGTCGGTGTCAGTGTTTTTTTCAGAACACATTACAAGTATGTGTGTTTGGGCTTGTTTGTGTGGATAAAAGGACAGAGAGAAAGTGAGTGTAATGTGGTAGAAAAGGAGAGAGACTGAACAGAGTAATTTGGCCCGATGGTACAGTTGTAACTGTTGCCTCTAACTGAATGTCATCATCAGCACAAATATACTTGTGTTGAAAATAAATCTACAGCAACCCTGCTGGAGCTCTCACTTTCAGAGTCACTCACAGTCAGCTGTGGTAGCTGCTCAGTACAACCAGTCAGTTAGTGCAGTGTTTCTCAACTTCTTTTGTCTGATGTATCCACAGATAACCCACACATATTAGTTATATAACACTGGATATTGTAAAAAAAAATTGTTTTCATACAGTTTAACTATAAGTGTTAAGGTCAATTTTGCTAAGCTCACCCATCTTAGTTACTGTTACAATGCCTGTCATGCTTTTTGTTCTTGCACGGCACACACTAGTTTACAGTGATAATGCTGGCAGACTTACCATAAGAATTTTTATTAATTTTTGAAATAGAGGGTCCTTTCAGACAAAGGTAGACAAAAGCAGGAGTCCAATTTTTGGCCAGCAGCCCTTTGGACTTGTTCGGCTGAAATGACATCTGTCAGTAGCAGATTTTATCAGTTTATGCTAGATAGCATAAAACATTAGCCAGCATAAACTGGTTGGGAACTCTGTCTAGTTGGGAACTCCGTCTCTGCCTGATTTTTATAATGTTTCCCAGTGGTTCATTTTAAAACAGAACGGTCTTAATTATGAACATGATGGCTGCATACAGTAAATGATATTGTGCTAAAAGACTTAAGCTAAAGCTGCACGTCCCAGTCGAAAAGTCAGCATCCTCACCCACTGATGGCCCCTGAGGATACAGAAATGAAGCAATAGCTTTTTTTTGTACTGGATGGAATTATAAATTAGCCTTCATATTATAGTACTGTTGTATAAATGAAAATACAAAACTACTTTAGAAGAACATACTTGGAAAAGCAACACAGTAGTTAGATTTATGCTTAAATTTGCATATTTTCAAACAGTATGCTTCACTTTTATAATAGAAAAGGATGTAAGGCTGAGGACTAGCATATGAGTTTGGCAAATGCAAGACTAATTTCTGTGTGATGTTGTTCCCTAAACCAAATAAACAGGGTATCCACAGGTCTCAAAAAGTCTTAAAAACATTGAAATGATTACTCTCAACAACACAGGTATTAAAAAGCCATGTTTCATTTACAAAGGTCTTGAATATTTTTTCTTGCCTGCCAATGACGGTAGCACTTGTTACAAGTTGTTATGTATCTGATTGAGGGGCCGTGACACTGTTGTGACAGTGGATTGTGCACGCAGGGGGCTGTTGCTTCATAATCCATTTTTGTAGAGTTTCAGAGAGCAAAAACTTAATTTAACAGAAAATAATTTTTTATTTTTCAATTGGTTAAACCATCTATCATTTTTTTTATCTGGGTCCAGGTCACATTAATTGGTTAATTACATTATTATAAATTATTGTTATATGCAGCTGGGACTGATGTGTGATATAGACATCGTACTAGGTAACCGGGCATGCTAATGTTTGCAGTTTATAATACAGCAGATTAATACACACTTTATTGAAGTGTGTGTTTATCTGCTGTCCTTCCACTTCTACAATTATGTTTTTGGTTTTGAAAAGGTGATAAATAAGACACGATCCTCCAAGTTATTTAGATACTGAGTATCTCTCATACTTACCCTCTTAATTACTACATCCTCATGCACACTACTTCAACATGTGGAGAAATCCAAAGCTTGAAATGCCTGCTGTTGCTGGTTACAGTTGCTGAGCTATGACTGGACAATTGCTGTTTGTGGGTGGGGTGGAGCGTGGACAATCAATTGAGGAGGGAAAGGTTTCCCATTGTGTCGAGATGTAGGAAACTGATAGGTTTTGTTGAATTTACCACCTTATTCTAAGGTGCTGATTATATTCCCCTTCTGTTCTTTTTAGCAGATAAACAGCAGAAGGAGGTGTGGAGTTCGCGGCTGCAGAAGTGGCTTTACGAGCGCTTTGCAGTTTACATCGAAGACTTCCGTTTCCAGCCGGAGGAAAGTACCGTGGAGACTGAGGAACCGCTAAGTGCTAAAAGGTGAGTGAGAGCTGCTTCAGGATAGAACGTAATGTGTCTGTCCTGAGGTATTGATCTATGGTGGTTGAAGGAGATGTGGAGACAGGGAGTACTAAAGGTGTGCAGCCAAACAGCAATCATCTTAGACTGTGTCACAGCTCTTTTCTTACTTATTTTCTCTGTTCATTCTTTCTTCCCTCTTGTGTAAAGAGGCAGGCTGCCATGGCAGGCTGATGAAGGCCAAAGTGTCATTATCCCTTCTCACACCTAAAGCAACTTTTTCTTTGTGTGCGTGTGTGTTTATACACAAGCATCTACGTGTGTTCTGACCTTCACTTTTTGTGTTTTCTATCTAGGTTGACAGAAAATATGAGGCGACTCAGTGAGTACTCAAAACACACAGACAAGTAGAAAACTGTGGAAAGGGAGACTATAAGAACATTAACTTTGCTTTCAGTACATCATTATGTTTTGAGTAGATGTTTGAAAATTATGTACCATTGATTCAAATTCAAATGTGCAATAACAGCCCTTGATTTGCCAGCTAACATTAAGACATTTAATTTTATTTAAATGAATTGAAGTAAGTCCTTCACTTGGAAAAACAAAGTCTCGTTTAAAGAAGTTCATATACCGACAGGTGACAAATTAAAGGAAAAATCTGAAAAATGAGTGGAGAAACAGGGTGGCAATGCCCCCCATCCATAGGGCACAAGGAGTTACTGAATGGTTTGATGAGTATAAAAATGATGTGAATCATGTGCGATGGCCTTCACAGTCACCAGATCCAAATCAAATTTAACACCTCTAGGAGATTTTGAACTGACATGTCAGGCAGCACTCTCCACCACCATCATTAAATGAGGGAATAACTTGTGGAAGAATGGTGTTCCATCCCCATAGTAGAGTTCCAGAGACTTATAAAATCAATGCCAAGGCATATTGAAGCTGTTCTGGTGGGATATGGTGGCCCAAACCTTACTAAGAGACTTTATGTTGGTTTTTCCTTTTAATTTGTCACCTGTTTGTATATCATACATAATGCTTTGAAATCAATATTGATATAACATAAAGAGTGTTATTTTTTACATAAATCACACTGTATATATCCCTCTACCATTCTTCCAGAGCGAGGAGCCAGACCTGTCACCAACTTCTTAAGGAACCTCTCCGCCTTATCTAATTGGCACTCAGTCTACACCTCAGCTATTGCCTTCATAGTGAGTGTATACTTTTCCTACTTTAATTTCTAACACATTAGTATGGTCATTTCTGTTTGAACTTTATAGACTTGGATTTGACAAAATATCTCAATATGTCACTCGATGTACAAAAAAGTGAGATCTATAAATTAACTCTAAGCCCTTCTGGTCTTACACCCCTAGTACATGACAGTGAAATGAAATAAAGTAAGTAAGTAATTTCTGCTCCACATTGACAGATTGCAGTGGTTCTGCAAAAGACTGCAGAGGTCTAATCATATCTTCATTAATGCCCAAAGTCAGCAATTATGCTAAATCATCTTCGATCCACTTATTGAGGCCAGACATGTCTAGACCATCTCAATATCTCGAGAAGATCTTACTATAGTGTTGACAGGTGATTCTAATAGCATCTTTGACTGGCATTATAAAGCCTAAAATTAAATGCTTCAAGCCTGTGTGTCAGAAGGATCCTCCCAAATCATTAATCTTTACATTCATCTTGTCATCACTTTGTTTTTCTCTCAGACATAAAGCCACACAGTTTCCTAAGCAGAGGTCCATCAGATGGTTGATGAATATTCAATAAACCAAATGTTAAACTGTTGTATATTCTGCTGTGTTTCCATTTGCCTGCAGATCTATATGAATGCTGCTTGGCACGGCTGGGCCATTCCCATGTTCCTCTTCCTGGCTATCCTGCGCTTGTCCTTAAATTACCTCATTGCCAGGTAATTTCTAATCTATTCAGTTGAGAACTCCTTGGTATAGGAGCAGCTATTGTCCAGTTTTTACTATGGTTACTACACTGTTGCCCTGGTTTTAAACTGAATAGCTTAAAAATATGTATATTTTCCAGCTGTTAGAAGGTTTACTTTACATTTTGAGTAATAAAACCCTATTGAACTTAATAACTGAGGCCAGCACTGATCATTGTAATTGTACTATAGACGACCAGATAATTATAACAAACAAGCTAAAGACCAGCTTTTATTAACAGCTGCAAACAACCAGATTTAAATAATTTGGATAACCCTCAACAGTCATTTAAAGTCAGGTGTTTTAGGGATCATTATGAAATAAGGGCACATTAGTATTTGTCAGACATCTATCTGGACTTAGACTATCAAAATTGGGAAACCTCGTCACGTTAGAAGTGATGAAGGTTATAAAGAAGACTAGTTTGGTGGTCTAATTTTATCAATCTAAACACTTCATAAAAATATACAATATTCAAATTTTCTTCCAATATTCCAGAGGTTGGAGGATCCAGTGGAGCATTGTGCCTGAGGTCTCAGAACCCATGGTAAGACAACTTCTCACTTCGGGTTTGATGGCTGCCTGTCTGTCAGAAGAAAAATCTATCCGTCAGCGGAGGTCTTAATATAAAATTAATTGTCTTATAAATTTTTGTCTTTTATACAGGAACCTCCAAAGGAAGACTTGACAGTGTCTGAAAAGTTCCAGCTTGTACTTGATGTTGCACAAAAAGCACAGGTACAACATGCATCTTAATTCTTCTCAGATCAGTACATTGACAATGAAACAGTATTGGTTCATACAGTGATTCAACTCTCTTTACAGAACCTTTTTGGTAAGATGGCGGATGTTTTGGAGAAGATAAAGAAGTAAGTTTTAAAGAAATTCTGCATTGAAAGCAGTGGATATAAAATGACTGAAATATCGTCTTATATTTTGTTTCTCATCTCCCTCATCTGTGTGTGTGTTTCTGTGCATTTGTCTGTCAGCCTGTTCATGTGGGTGCAGCCGGAGAGCACCCAGAAACTTTACATCTGCCTGTGGGTGACTTTCATTGCCTCCTGCGTCCTGCCATACAAACTGATGGGCTTCATGATCGGTGAGAGATGTGCAGTGCACTCAGAAAGTATTCACACCCCTTCACCTTTTTCACACTTTGTTAAATTGCAACCTTATGCTAAAATTGTTTAAATTAATTTTTTCCTCATTAATCTACACTCAATACCCCAAAATGAAAAAGTGAAATCAGAATTTTAGAAGTTTTAGCAAATTTATTAAAAAGGAAATAACTGAAATATCACATTGACTTAAGTATTCAGACCCTTTGCTATCACACTTGAAATTTAGCTCACATACTTCCTATTTTCTCTTGATCATGTTTGAGATGTTTCTAAACCTTGCCTGGAGTCCACCTGTGGTAATTTCAACTGACTGAACATTATTTGGAAAGGCGCACACCTGTCTATATAAGGTCTCACAGCTGACAATGCATAACAGAGCAAAAACCAAGCCATGAGGTCAAAGGAACTGCCAGCAGAGCTCAGAGACAGGATTGTGTCGAGGCACAGATCTCGGAAAGGATACAAAGAAAATCTGCTGCATTGAAGGTTCAAAAGAGCACAGTGGTCTCCATAATTCTTCAAGAAGTTTGGAACCACAAACCTAGCAATTGGGAAGAAGGGCTTTGGTAAGATAGGTGACAAAAAACCCGATGGACACTCTGTTTGAGCTCCAGAGATCCTGTGTGGAGATGTGAGAAACTTCCAGAAGGACAACAGTCACAGCAGCACTCTGGCAGAGTGGCCAGATGGAAGCCTCTCCTCGGTGAAAGACACAAAAAAATACAGAGATATCCTTAACAGAACTGGTCCACAGCGCTCAGGACCTCAGACTAGGCCAAAGGTTCACCTTCCAACAGGACAATGACCCTAAGCACACAGCCAAGACAACGCAGGGAATAACTCTGTGAATGTCCTTGAGTGGCCCGCCCAGAGCTTTTACTTGAACCAAATTGACCATCTCTGGAGAGACCTGAAAATGGCTTACCACCAACAGTACAATAAACAAGTCAAATACATTTTCAGAGTTTCTAGAGCTCTGTTTTTGTTTTGTCATTATGGGGTATTGAGTGTAGATTGATGAGGGACATAATTAATTTAAAAGATTTTAGCTTAAGGCTGCAACATAACAAAATGTGAAAGAAGTGAATGGGTCTGAATACTTTCTGAATGCACTGCACATACATACACACAAAGTTCTTTATCCTTCTGAGATACTTTACATACTTCATTTGGCTCTTGAACGTACAGAAATACTTTCATACAGCACTTGTGTAACTTTACTCCCTTTGCCTGTGAAGGGCAGCTGCAGGCTGTTGGCATGCCCATCAGATAATACTAGTTTCAGCTATTTCTTGTAAACAAAAGGTCTCCAAATTTCTGTGGGTTCATATTTTTTGAAAGATGGTTACAGCAAAAATTATTGATGACACAATGGCTATATTAATTCAGCTGGCTAAACAGAGTTGTAACTTCAAGCCCTAAATACACTTAATTTCTTCTATAAATGAAAGGGATAACCAAAATCGCAATATAATGTGACATCTGGCAACAATCCAAGATAATACTTTTCAAGTTGTCAGATCATAAAAAGATCCAATTAAGATCAAACCTTTGTCTTTTTCAGCATTCAAAAGACACTATTGGCTAGCCTGCTCCCACATCTCTCAATTGCCAACCGCATCTCAGATTTGTTGAGTCGGTTAAAGTCGGTCAGAGTAAGAATTGACCAGTAAGAAACGTGCAGGCAGGCTTAGGAACAGGGACATCTTTTTCTTGCATACTGCTGCTTACTAGCTACATAATAGAAAATTAGAACAGAAAAATGAGGACAAGCGTGGATGTGATTGGCACAGCTGTACAAGTTGTTGTAAGTTCATGTCCTGCACTAGCAACTGTATGGAACAGTTCACGTGAGATAACTGTTCCTTACTGCATCTTTAGTGTTAGTTAAAAATGACGTGAGTGGGCTGGATAGACACTTTTTATTCGATGGTTAGGGCAAAATACTAAATAAAAACCAAAAATTACCCCATTTTAATCAATGAATTGGCTAACATGAGTGCATTGCCAGGCTGAATGAATGAAGTGAAACAAGATGGCAATTCAGTCTGATTATCACGCTATATGCTACCCCATTCAGTATTTTTATTGTATGCTCACTATCAGTGTTTACAGGTTTTTTCATGGCTTTTGCAAGTTAGTTTAAAGAGCTGACTCAGTTTGTACACGCAGTGTCCATTTTTCCCTGTTAAGTTGAAATATGTACAATATAACTCAAGGCTAATTTTTATTATTGAAGACATTTGTGGATCCCAAACACTGGCTGAATGAATGTAGCCAATAAAAACTTCAGCACTCTTCAATGTCTAAAAATACTGAAATGTGAAAGATATTGAAAGGGAAGTTATGTAAAAGAATTTGAATGATGTGAATGATACATAAGGATACACCATGAATGGTACTGAGATTTGAAATGATAAAAAGTTTTGAACTGGGAAATGGAAGGCCTTAAAAACTAAGATTATTTGAGGACTCGGAAAGGAGGAAATTTGCCTAGCAGCATTGCTGTACAAGATTTAGTTGATAACCTCTGCTTACATAGCAGCTTTTTTCATCCTTTCCCTTATTCTGTGTCTGTTTTCCTCTCTCTAGGCTTATATGCCGGCATAAAGTTCTTCATCATAGACTTCCTTTTTAAGAGCTGTCCGAAGCTGCGGGACAAGTATGACACACCATACATTGTGTGGAACAGCCTTCCCACCGACCCCCAGCTCAAAGAGAGGACTAACGCCACTGTGTCGCGGCGGGTAAGAGGGCCAAATCACACACACAAACACATCTTTATTACCTCCTTCATTGCCTCCTCTCACAGGTTCTTGCTTCCCTAAACTAACTCTTAACACACACACAGA